>NW_028120629.1:0-161921 GCF_965178545.1 Coloeus monedula | reverse complement strand
CCCCCACCCCCACTGCGCATGCGCGGGCGCTCTGGCCCCCCCCCCCCCCCACCTCCCACTGCGCATGCGCGGGCGCGCCTGCAGTCCCCCCCACCCACTGCGCATGCGCGGTGCGCCGGCCGGGGCCCCCCGCCGCCCCCCCCACCCACTGCGCATGCGCCGGCAGCCTAGGCCCCCCCTACCCCTACTGCGCATGCGCGGGCGCCTGCCGGCCCCCCCACCCCCACTGCGCATGCGCCGTTACGCTGGGACCCCCCCACCCCCACTGCGCATGCGCCGGCAGGCTGTTGCCCCCCCCCCCCCCCCCCCCCACCCCCCACTGCGCATGCGCCGGCCGGCTGGGCCCCCCCCCCCCCCACCCCCCACTGCGCATGCGCGGGCGCGCTGGCCCCCCCAGCCCACTGCGCATGCGCGGGCGCTCTGGGCCCCCCCACCCCACTGCACATGCGCGGGAGAGCTGCCCCCCCCCCCCCACCCCCCACTGCGCATGCGCGGTGCGCCGGCCGGGCCCCCCCCCCCCCCACCCACTGCGCATGCGCGGGCGCTCTGGGCCCCCCCCACCCCCCACTGCGCATGCGCGGGCGCGCTGGCCCCCCCCCCCCTCCCCACTGCGCATGCGCGGGCGCGCCTGCCGTCCCCCCCACCCACTGCGCATGCGCGGTGCGCCGGCCGGGGCCCCCCCCCCCGCCCCCCCCACCCACTGCGCATGCGCGGGCGCTCTGGGCCCCCCCCACCCCCCACTGCGCATGCGCGGGCGCGCTGGGCCCGTCCCTGTGCTGGCACTGCTGGGGCACCTGCAGTGCTGGCAGCACCTCGGGGACAAGAGGGACACGGAGGGGCTGGAGCCAGTCCAGGCAAGGGAACGGAGCTGGCAAGGGGCTGGAGAGTTCCTGAGAGAGCTGGGAAAGGGGCACAGCCTGCAGCAAAGGAGGCTCAGGCGGGACCTTGTGGCTCTGCACAAGCCCCTGACAGGAGGGGGCAGCCGGGGGGGTCGGGCTCTGCTCCCAGGGAACAGGGACAGGAGGAGAGGGAACGGCCTCAGGCTGGGCCAGGGGAGGCTCAGGGTGGATATTGGGGAAATTCCTCCATGGAAAGGGCGCTCAGGCCTTGGCACAGCTGCCCAGGGAGGTTTGGAGTGCCCACCCCTGGGAGTGCTCCAACACCTGTGGCTGTGGCATGGCATGGACGTGGTCAGCGGTGGCCGTGCTGGTGCTGGTTGCACTCAGTGATCTCCGAGGTCTTTTCCAACCTTGATTCCGCTCTCAAGGCAGCCCCACGGAGGACCAGAACAAAAGGCACACCCAGGCCGGGCCCCCCATCCCACTGCGCATGCACGGGCGCCCTGGCCGGGCCCCCACCCCACTGCGCATGCGCGGGAGAGCTGGACGGCCCCCCCCACCCCTACTGCGCATGCGCGGGCGCCTGCCGGCCCCCCCCACCCCCACTGCGCATGCGCCGGCACGCTGGGCCTCCCCCCTCCCTACTGCGCATGCGCGGGCGCTCTGGGCCCCCCCCCCCCCCCCCACCTGCCACTGCGCATGTGCGGGCGCGCCTGCCGTCCCCCCACCCCCCACTGCGCATGCGCGGGCGCGCCGGCCCCCCCCTCCCCACTTTGTGGTTTTGGATGTGCCGTGCTTAACTTGGCCTGCCTTTCACATGATCAGTGTCCCTGGAGCTCCTGGCTTTGTGGTTTTCTCAACCTTAACCCTAGGCGTAACCCTAACCCTAACCCAAGGCCTAACCCTATCCCTAACCCTACCTTGAGCCAGAAATCCGGCAGAGGGTTGTGGCAAGTTCTGAGCAGTATGACAAAGAGGGAGCAAGGTTTGGGCGGTGTCCTCCTCACCTTGGTATGCCTTTTGCATGCTGACTATCCCTGGAGCTCCTGGCTTTGTGGTTTTGTGAACCCTAACCCTAGGCATAACCCTAACCGTAGCCCTAAGCCTAACCCTAGACTGAGGCAGTAATCTGGCATTGGGCTGTGGTAAGTTCCGAGCAGAATGACGAAGAGGGAGAGGGGATTTGGATGTGCTACGCTCAACTTGGCCTGCCTTTTGCATGGTGAGTATCCCTGGAGCTCCTGGCTTTGTGGTTTTGTGAACCCTAACCCTAGGCATAACCCTAACCCTAGCCCTAAGCTTAACCCTAGACTGAGGCAGAAATCGGGCATTGGGCTGTGGTGAGTTCCGAGCAGAATGACGAAGAGGGAGCAAGGATTTGGATGTGCTACGCTCAACTTGGCCTGCCTTTTGCATGGGGAGTATCCCTGGAGCTCCTGGCTTTGTGGTTTTGTGAACCCTAACCCTAGGCATAACCCTAACCCTAGCCCTAAGCCTAACCCTAGACTGAGGCAGAAATCGGGCATTGGGCTGTGGGGAGTTCCGAGCAGAATGACGAAGAGGGAGCAAGGATTTGGATGTGCTACGCTCAACTTGGCCTGCCTTTTGCATGGTGAGTATCCCTGGAGCTCCTGGCTTTGTGGTTTTCTGAACCCTAACCCTAGGCATAACCCTAACCCTAGCCCTAAACCTAACCCTAGACTGAGGCAGAAATCGGGCATTGGGCTGTGGTGAGTTCCGAGCAGAATGACAAAGAGGGAGCAAGGATTTGGATGTGCTACGGTCAACTTGGCCTGCCTTTTGCATGGGGAGTATCCCTGGAGCTCCTGGCTTTGTGGTTTTGTGAACCCTAACCCTAGGCATAACCCTAACCCAAGCCCTAAGCCTAACCCTAGACTGAGGCAGAAATCGTGCATTGGGCTGTGGTGAGTTCCGAGCAGAATGACGAAGAGGAAGCAAGGATTTGGATGTGCTACGCTCAACTTGGCCTGCCTTTTGCATGGTGAGTATCCCTGGAGCTCCTGGCTTTGTGGTTTTGTGAACCCTAACCCTAGGCATAACCCTAACCCTAGCCCTAAGCCTAACCCTAGACTGAGCCAGTAATCGGGCATTGGGCTGTGGGGAGTTCCGAGCAGAATGAAGAAGAGGGAGCAAGGATTTGGATGTGCTACGCTCAACTTGGCCTGCCTTTTGCATGGTATCCCTGGAGCTCCTGGCTTTGTGGTTTTGTGAACCCTAACCCTAGGCATAACCCTAACCCTAGCCCTAAGCCTAACCCTAGACTGAGCCAGTAATCTGGCATTGGGCTGTGGGAAGTTCCGAGCAGAATGACGAATAGGGAGAGGGGATTTGGATGTGCTACACTCAACTTGGCCTGCCTTTTGCATGGTGAGTATCCCTGGAGCTCCTGGCTTTGTGGTTTTCTGAACCCTAACCCTAGGCATAACCCTAACCCTAGCCCTAAGCCTAACCCTAGACTGAGGCAGAAATCGGGCATTGGGCTGTGGGGAGTTCCGAGCAGAATGACGAAGAGGGAGCAAGGATTTGGATTGGCTGCGCTCAACTTGGCCTGCCTTTTGCATGGGGAGTATCCCTGGAGCTCCTGGCTTTGTGGTTTTGTGAACCCTAACCCTAGGCATAACCCTAACCCTAGCCCTAAGCCTAACCCTAGACTGAGGCAGAAATCGGGCATGGGGCTGTGGTGAGTTCCGAGCAGAATGACAAAGAGGGAGCAAGGATTTGGATGTGCTACGCTCAACTTGGCCTGCCTTTTGCATGGTGAGTATCCCTGGAGCTCCTGGCTTTGTGGTTTTGTGAACCCTAACCCTAGGCATAACCCTAACCCTAGCCCTAAGCCTAACCCTAGACTGAGGCAGTAATCGGGCATTGGGCTGTGGTGAGTTCCGAGCAGAATGACGAAGAGGGAGAGGGGATTTGGATGTGCTACGCTCAACTTGGCCTGCCTTTTGCATGGTGAGTATCCCTGGAGCTCCTGGTTTTGTGGTTTTGTGAACCCTAACCCTAGGCATAACCCTAACCCTAGCCCTAAGCCTAACCCTAGACTGAGGCAGACATCGGGCATTGGGCTGTGGGGAGTTCCGAGCAGAATGAAGAAGAGGGAGCAAGGACTTGGATGTGCTACACTCAACTTGGCCTGCCTTTTGCATGGGGAGTATCCCTGGAGCTCCTGGCTTTGTGGTTTTCTGAACCCTAACCCTAGGCATAACCCTAACCCTAGCCCTAAGCCTAACCCTAGACTGAGGCAGAAATCGGGCATTGGGCTGTGGTGAATTCCGAGCAGAATGACGAAGAGGGAGAGGGGATTTGGATGTGATACGCTCAACTTGGCCTGCCTTTTGCATGCTTAGTGTGCCTGGGTCCCCTGGCTTTGTGGTTTTCTCAATCCTAACCCTAGTCAAAACCCTAACCCTAACCCTACCCCTAACCCTAACCCCTAACACTAACCCGAGCCCCTAACCCTAACCCTTGCAGAAAGAAGAAGAGGGAGCAAGGTTTTGGATGTGCCGTGCTTAACTTGGCCTGCCTTTCGCATGATCAGTGTCCCTGGAGCTCCTGGCTTTGTGGTTTTGTGAACCCTAACCCTAGGCATAACCCTAACCCTAGCCCTAAGCCTAACCCTAGACTGAGGCAGTAATCGGGCATTGGGCTGTGGGGAGTTCCGAGCAGAATGACGAAGAGGGAGCAAGGATTTGGATTGGCTGCGCTCAACTTGGCCTGCCTTTTGCATGGGGAGTATCCCTGGAGCTCCTGGCTTTGTGGTTTTGTGAACCCTAACCCTAGGCATAACCCTAACCCTAGCCCTAAGCCTAACCCTAGACTGAGGCAGAAATCGAGCATGGGGCTGTGGTGAGTTCCGAGCAGAATGACAAAGAGGGAGCAATGATTTGGATGTGCTACGCTCAACTTGGCCTGCCTTTTGCATGGTGAGTATCCCTGGAGCTCCTGGCTTTGTGGTTTTGTGAACCCTAACCCTAGGCATAACCCTAACCCTAGCCCTAAGCCTAACCCTAGACTGAGGCAGAAATCGAGCATTGGGCTGTGGTGAGTTCCGAGCAGAATGACGAAGAGGGAGAGGGGATTTGGATGTGCTACGCTCAACTTGGCCTGCCTTTTGCATGGGGAGTATCCCTGGAGCTCCTGGCTTTGTGGTTTTGTGAACCCTAACCCTAGGCATAACCCTAACCCTAGCCCTAAGCCTAACCCTAGACTGAGGCAGAAATCGGGCATTGGGCTGTGGTGAGTTCCGAGCAGAATGACGAAGAGGGAGAGGGGATTTGGATGTGCTACGCTCAACTTGGCCTGCCTTTTGCATGGTGAGTATCCCTGGAGCTCCTGGCTTTGTGGTTTTGTGAACCCTAACCCTAGGCATAACCCTAACCCTAGCCCTAAGCCTAACCCTAGACTGAGGCAGATATCGGGCATTGGGCTGTGGGGAGTTCCGAGCAGAATGAAGAAGAGGGAGCAAGGATTTGGATGTGCTACACTCAACTTGGCCTGCCTTTTGCATGGTGAGTATCCCTGGAGCTCCTGGCTTTGTGGTTTTCTGAACCCTAACCCTAGGCATAACCCTAACCCTAGCCCTAAGCCTAACCCTAGACTGAGGCAGAAATCGGGCATTGGGCTGTGGTGAATTCCGAGCAGAATGACGAAGAGGGAGAGGGGATTTGGATGTGCTACGCTCAACTTGGCCTGCCTTTTGCATGCTTAGTGTGCCTGGGTCCCCTGGCTTTGTGGTTTTGTGAACCCTAACCCTAGTCAAAACCCTAACCCTAACCCTACCCCTAACCCTAACCCCTAACCCTAACCCGAGCCCCTAACCCTAACCCTTGCAGAAAGAAGAAGAGGGAGCAAGGTTTTGGATGTGCCGTGCTTAACTTGGCCTGCCTTTCGCATGATCAGTGTCCCTGGAGCTCCTGGCTTTGTGGTTTTGTGAACCCTAACCCTAGGCATAACCCTAACCCTAGCCCTAAGCCTAACCCTAGACTGAGCCAGTAATCTGGCATTGGGCTGTGGGAAGTTCTGAGCAGAATGACAAAGAGGGAGGAAGGATTTGGATGTGCTACGCTCAACTTGGCCTGCCTTTTGCATGGGGAGTATCCCTGGAGCTCCTGGCTTTGTGGTTTTGTGAACCCTAACCCTAGGCATAACCCTAACCCTAGCCCTAAGCCTAACCCTAGACTGAGGCAGAAATCGGGCATGGGGCTGTGGTGAGTTCCGAGCAGAATGACAAAGAGGGAGCAAGGATTTGGATGTGCTACGCTCAACTTGGCCTGCCTTTTGCATGGTGAGTATCCCTGGAGCTCCTGGCTTTGTGGTTTTGTGAACCCTAACCCTAGGCATAACCCTAACCCTAGCCCTAAGCCTAACCCTAGACTGAGGCAGATATCGGGCATTGGGCTGTGGGGAGTTCCGAGCAGAATGACAAAGAGGGAGCAAGGATTTGGATGTGCTACACTCAACTTGGCCTGCCTTTTGCATGGTGAGTATCCCTGGAGCTCCTGGCTTTGTGGTTTTCTGAACCCTAACCCTAGGCATAACCCTAACCCTAGCCCTAAGCCTAACCCTAGACTGAGGCAGAAATCGGGCATTGGGCTGTGGTGAATTCCGAGCAGAATGACGAAGAGGGAGAGGGGATTTGGATGTGCTACGCTCAACTTGGCCTGCCTTTTGCATGCTTAGTGTGCCTGGGTCCCCTGGCTTTGTGGTTTTCTCAATCCTAACCCTAGTCAAAACCCTAACCCTAACCCTACCCCTAACCCTAACCCCTAACCCTAACCCGAGCCCCTAACCCTAACCCTTGCAGAAAGAAGAAGAGGGAGCAAGGTTTTGGATGTGCCGTGCTTAACTTGGCCTGCCTTTCGCATGATCAGTGTCCCTGGAGCTCCTGGCTTTGTGGTTTTGTGAACCCTAACCCTAGGCATAACCCTAACCCTAGCCCTAAGCCTAACCCTAGACTGAGCCAGTAATCTGGCATTGGGCTGTGGGAAGTTCTGAGCAGAATGACAAAGAGGGAGGAAGGATTTGGATGTGCTACGCTCAACTTGGCCTGCCTTTTGCATGGGGAGTATCCCTGGAGCTCCTGGCTTTGTGGTTTTGTGAACCCTAACCCTAGGCATAACCCTAACCCTAGCCCTAAGCCTAACCCTAGACTGAGGCAGAAATCGGGCATTGGGCTGTGGGGAGTTCCGAGCAGAATGACGAAGAGGGAGCAAGGATTTGGATTGGCTGCGCTCAACTTGGCCTGCCTTTTGCATGGGGAGTATCCCTGGAGCTCCTGGCTTTGTGGTTTTGTGAACCCTAACCCTAGGCATAACCCTAACCCTAGCCCTAAGCCTAACCCTAGACTGAGGCAGAAATCGAGCATGGGGCTGTGGTGAGTTCCGAGCAGAATGACAAAGAGGGAGAGGGGATTTGGATGTGCTACGCTCAACTTGGCCTGCCTTTTGCATGGTGAGTATCCCTGGAGCTCCTGGCTTTGTGGTTTTGTGAACCCTAACCCTAGGCATAACCCTAACCCTAGCCCTAAGCCTAACCCTAGACTGAGGCAGAAATCGAGCATGGGGCTGTGGTGAGTTCCGAGCAGAATGACGAAGAGGGAGCGGGGATTTGGATGTGCTACGCTCAACTTGGCCTGCCTTTTGCATGGTGAGTATCCCTGGAGCTCCTGGCTTTGTGGTTTTGTGAACCCTAACCCTAGGCATAACCCTAACCCTAGCCCTAAGCCTAACCCTAGACTGAGGCAGAAATCGGGCATTGGGCTGTGGTGAGTTCCGAGCAGAATGACGAAGAGGGAGAGGGGATTTGGATGTGCTACGCTCAACTTGGCCTGCCTTTTGCATGGTGAGTATCCCTGGAGCTCCTGGCTTTGTGGTTTTGTGAACCCTAACCCTAGGCATAACCCTAACCCTAGCCCTAAGCCTAACCCTAGACTGAGGCAGTAATCGGGCATTGGGCTGTGGTGAGTTCCGAGCAGAATGACGAAGAGGGAGAGGGGATTTGGATGTGCTACGCTCAACTTGGCCTGCCTTTTGCATGGTGAGTATCCCTGGAGCTCCTGGCTTTGTGGTTTTGTGAACCCTAACCCTAGGCATAACCCTAACCCTAGCCCTAAGCCTAACCCTAGACTGAGGCAGAAATCGGGCATTGGGCTGTGGTGAATTCCGAGCAGAATGACGAAGAGGGAGAGGGGATTTGGATGTGCTACGCTCAACTTGGCCTGCCTTTTGCATGCTTAGTGTGCCTGGGTCCCCTGGCTTTGTGGTTTTGTGAACCCTAACCCTAGTCAAAACCCTAACCCTAACCCTACCCCTAACCCTAACCCCTAACCCTAACCCGAGCCCCTAACCCTAACCCTTGCAGAAAGAAGAAGAGGGAGCAAGGTTTTGGATGTGCCGTGCTTAACTTGGCCTGCCTTTCGCATGATCAGTGTCCCTGGAGCTCCTGGCTTTGTGGTTTTGTGAACCCTAACCCTAGGCATAACCCTAACCCTAGCCCTAAGCCTAACCCTAGACTGAGCCAGTAATCTGGCATTGGGCTGTGGGAAGTTCTGAGCAGAATGACAAAGAGGGAGGAAGGATTTGGATGTGCTACGCTCAACTTGGCCTGCCTTTTGCATGGGGAGTATCCCTGGAGCTCCTGGCTTTGTGGTTTTGTGAACCCTAACCCTAGGCATAACCCTAACCCTAGCCCTAAGCCTAACCCTAGACTGAGGCAGAAATCGGGCATGGGGCTGTGGTGAGTTCCGAGCAGAATGACAAAGAGGGAGCAAGGATTTGGATGTGCTATGCTCAACTTGGCCTGCCTTTTGCATGGTGAGTATCCCTGGAGCTCCTGGCTTTGTGGTTTTGTGAACCCTAACCCTAGGCATAACCCTAACCCTAGCCCTAAGCCTAACCCTAGACTGAGGCAGATATCGGGCATTGGGCTGTGGGGAGTTCCGAGCAGAATGACAAAGAGGGAGCAAGGATTTGGATGTGCTACACTCAACTTGGCCTGCCTTTTGCATGGTGAGTATCCCTGGAGCTCCTGGCTTTGTGGTTTTCTGAACCCTAACCCTAGGCATAACCCTAACCCTAGCCCTAAGCCTAACCCTAGACTGAGGCAGAAATCGGGCATTGGGCTGTGGTGAATTCCGAGCAGAATGACGAAGAGGGAGAGGGGATTTGGATGTGCTACGCTCAACTTGGCCTGCCTTTTGCATGCTTAGTGTGCCTGGGTCCCCTGGCTTTGTGGTTTTGTGAACCCTAACCCTAGTCAAAACCCTAACCCTAACCCTACCCCTAACCCTAACCCCTAACCCTAACCCGAGCCCCTAACCCTAACCCTTGCAGAAAGAAGAAGAGGGAGCAAGGTTTTGGATGTGCCGTGCTTAACTTGGCCTGCCTTTCGCATGATCAGTGTCCCTGGAGCTCCTGGCTTTGTGGTTTTGTGAACCCTAACCCTAGGCATAACCCTAACCCTAGCCCTAAGCCTAACCCTAGACTGAGCCAGTAATCTGGCATTGGGCTGTGGGAAGTTCTGAGCAGAATGACAAAGAGGGAGGAAGGATTTGGATGTGCTACGCTCAACTTGGCCTGCCTTTTGCATGGGGAGTATCCCTGGAGCTCCTGGCTTTGTGGTTTTGTGAACCCTAACCCTAGGCATAACCCTAACCCTAGCCCTAAGCCTAACCCTAGACTGAGGCAGAAATCGGGCATTGGGCTGTGGGGAGTTCCGAGCAGAATGACGAAGAGGGAGCAAGGATTTGGATTGGCTGCGCTCAACTTGGCCTGCCTTTTGCATGGGGAGTATCCCTGGAGCTCCTGGCTTTGTGGTTTTGTGAACCCTAACCCTAGGCATAACCCTAACCCTAGCCCTAAGCCTAACCCTAGACTGAGGCAGAAATCGAGCATGGGGCTGTGGTGAGTTCCGAGCAGAATGACAAAGAGGGAGAGGGGATTTGGATGTGCTACGCTCAACTTGGCCTGCCTTTTGCATGGTGAGTATCCCTGGAGCTCCTGGCTTTGTGGTTTTGTGAACCCTAACCCTAGGCATAACCCTAACCCTAGCCCTAAGCCTAACCCTAGACTGAGGCAGAAATCGAGCATGGGGCTGTGGTGAGTTCCGAGCAGAATGACGAAGAGGGAGCGGGGATTTGGATGTGCTACGCTCAACTTGGCCTGCCTTTTGCATGGTGAGTATCCCTGGAGCTCCTGGCTTTGTGGTTTTGTGAACCCTAACCCTAGGCATAACCCTAACCCTAGCCCTAAGCCTAACCCTAGACTGAGGCAGAAATCGGGCATTGGGCTGTGGTGAGTTCCGAGCAGAATGACGAAGAGGGAGAGGGGATTTGGATGTGCTACGCTCAACTTGGCCTGCCTTTTGCATGGTGAGTATCCCTGGAGCTCCTGGCTTTGTGGTTTTGTGAACCCTAACCCTAGGCATAACCCTAACCCTAGCCCTAAGCCTAACCCTAGACTGAGGCAGTAATCGGGCATTGGGCTGTGGTGAGTTCCGAGCAGAATGACGAAGAGGGAGAGGGGATTTGGATGTGCTACGCTCAACTTGGCCTGCCTTTTGCATGGTGAGTATCCCTGGAGCTCCTGGCTTTGTGGTTTTGTGAACCCTAACCCTAGGCATAACCCTAACCCTAGCCCTAAGCCTAACACTAGACTGAGGCAGTAATCGGGCATTGGGCTGTGGTGAGTTCCGAGCAGAATGACGAAGAGGGAGAGGGGATTTGGATGTGCTACGCTCAACTTGGCCTGCCTTTTGCATGGTGAGTATCCCTGGAGCTCCTGGCTTTGTGGTTTTCTGAACCCTAACCCTAGGCATAACCCTAACCCTAGGCATAACCCTAACCCTAGCCTTAAGCCTAACCCTAGACTGAGGCAGAAATCGGGCATTGGGCTGTGGTGAGTTCCGAGCAGAATGACGTAGAGGGAGAGGGGATTTGGATGTGCTACGCTCAACTTGGCCTGCCTTTTGCATGCTTAGTGTGCCTGGGTCCCCTGGCTTTGTGGTTTTGTGAACCCTAACCCTAGTCAAAACCCTAACCCTAACCCTACCCCTAACCCTAACCCCTAACCCTAACCCGAGCCCCTAACCCTAACCCTTGCAGAAAGAAGAAGAGGGAGCAAGGTTTTGGATGTGCCGTGCTTAACTTGGCCTGCCTTTCGCATGATCAGTGTCCCTGGAGCTCCTGGCTTTGTGGTTTTGTGAACCCTAACCCTAGGCATAACCCTAACCCTAGCGCTAAGCCTAACCCTAGACTGAGGCAGTAATCGGGCATTGGGCTGTGGGGAGTTCCGAGCAGAATGACGAAGAGGGAGCAAGGATTTGGATTGGCTGCGCTCAACTTGGCCTGCCTTTTGCATGGGGAGTATCCCTGGAGCTCCTGGCTTTGTGGTTTTCTGAACCCTAACCCTAGGCATAACCCTAACCCTAGCCCTAAGCCTAACCCTAGACTGAGGCAGAAATCGGGCATGGGGCTGTGGTGAGTTCCGAGCAGAATGACAAAGAGGGAGAGGGGATTTGGATGTGCTACGCTCAACTTGGCCTGCCTTTTGCATGGTGAGTATCCCTGGAGCTCCTGGCTTTGTGGTTTTCTGAACCCTAACCCTAGGCATAACCCTAACCCTAGCCCTAAGCCTAACCCTAGACTGAGGCAGAAATCGGGCATTGGGCTGTGGGGAGTTCCGAGCAGAATGACGAAGAGGGAGCAAGGATTTGGATTGGCTGCGCTCAACTTGGCCTGCCTTTTGCATGGGGAGTATCCCTGGAGCTCCTGGCTTTGTGGTTTTCTGAACCCTAACCCTAGGCATAACCCTAACCCTAGCCCTAAGCCTAACCCTAGACTGAGGCAGAAATCGGGCATTGGGCTGTGGTGAGTTCCGAGCAGAATGACGAAGAGGGAGGGGGGATTTGGATGTGCTACGCTCAACTTGGCCTGCCTTTTGCATGGTGAGTATCCCTGGAGCTCCTGGCTTTGTGGTTTTGTGAACCCTAACCCTAGGCATAACCCTAACCCTAGCCCTAAGCCTAACCCTAGACTGAGGCAGTAATCGGGCATTGGGCTGTGGTGAGTTCCGAGCAGAATGACGTAGAGGGAGCAAGGATTTGGATGTGCTACGCTCAACTTGGCCTGCCTTTTGCATGGTGAGTATCCCTGGAGCTCCTGGCTTTGTGGTTTTGTGAACCCTAACCCTAGGCATAACCCTAACCCTAGCCCTAAGCTTAACCCTAGACTGAGGCAGTAATCGGGCATTGGGCTGTGGTGAGTTCCGAGCAGAATGACAAAGAGGGAGCAAGGATTTGGATGTGCTACGCTCAACTTGGCCTGCCTTTTGCATGGGGAGTATCCCTGGAGCTCCTGGCTTTGTGGTTTTGTGAACCCTAACCCTAGGCATAACCCTAACCCTAGCCCTAAGCCTAACCCTAGACTGAGGCAGAAATCGGGCATTGGGCTGTGGGGAGTTCCGAGCAGAATGACGAAGAGGGAGCAAGGATTTGGATGTGCTACACTCAACTTGGCCTGCCTTTTGCATGGTGAGTATCCCTGGAGCTCCTGGCTTTGTGGTTTTCTGAACCCTAACCCTAGGCATAACCCTAACCCTAGCCCTAAACCTAACCCTAGACTGAGGCAGAAATTGGGCATTGGGCTGTGGTGAGTTCCGAGCAGAATGACGAAGAGGGAGCAAGGATTTGGATGTGCTACGCTCAACTTGGCCTGCCTTTTGCATGGTGAGTATCTCTGGAGCTCCTGGCTTTGTGGTTTTGTGAACCCTAACCCTAGGCATAACCCTAACCCTAGCCCTAAGCCGAACCCTAGACTGAGGCAGAAATCGGGCATTGGGCTGTGGTGAGTTCCGAGCAGAATGACAAAGAGGGAGAGGGGATTTGGATGTGCTACGCTCAACTTGGCCTGCCTTTTGCATGGGGAGTATCCCTGGAGCTCCTGGCTTTGTGGTTTTGTGAACCCTAACCCTAGGCATAACCCTAACCCTAGCCCTAAGCCTAACCCTAGACTGAGGCAGAAATCGGGCATTGGGCTGTGGTGAGTTCCGAGCAGAATGACGAAGAGGGAGCAAGGATTTGGATGTGCTACGCTCAACTTGGCCTGCCTTTTGCATGGGGAGTATCCCTGGAGCTCCTGGCTTTGTGGTTTTCTGAACCCTAACCCTAGGCATAACCCTAACCCTAGCCCTAAGCCTAACCCTAGACTGAGGCAGAAATCGGGCATTGGGCTGTGGTGAATTCCGAGCAGAATGACGAAGAGGGAGAGGGGATTTGGATGTGCTACGCTCAACTTGGCCTGACTTTTGCATGCTTAGTGTGCCTGGGTCCCCTGGCTTTGTGGTTTTCTCAATCCTAACCCTAGTCAAAACCCTAACCCTAACCCTACCCCTAACCCTAACCCCTAACACTAACCCGAGCCCCTAACCCTAACCCTTGCAGAAAGAAGAAGAGGGAGCAAGGTTTTGGATGTGCCGTGCTTAACTTGGCCTGCCTTTCGCATGATCAGTGTCCCTGGAGCTCCTGGCTTTGTGGTTTTGTGAACCCTAACCCTAGGCATAACCCTAACCCTAGCCCTAAGCCTAACCCTAGACTGAGGCAGTAATCGGGCATTGGGCTGTGGGGAGTTCCGAGCAGAATGACGAAGAGGGAGCAAGGATTTGGATGTGCTACGCTCAACTTGGCCTGCCTTTTGCATGGTGAGTATCCCTGGAGCTCCTGGCTTTGTGGTTTTGTGAACCCTAACCCTAGGCATAACCCTAACCCTAGCCCTAAACCTAACCCTAGACTGAGGCAGAAATCGGGCATGGGGCTGTGGTGAGTTCCGAGCAGAATGAGGAAGAGGGAGAGGGGATTTGGATGTGCTACGCTCAACTTGGCCTGCCTTTTCCATGGGGAGTATCCCTCGAGCTCCTGGCTTTGTGGATTTCTGAACCCTAACCCTAGGCATAACCCTAACCCTAGCCCCAAGCCGAACCCTAGACTGAGGCAGAAATCGGGCATTGGGCTGTGGGGAGTTCCGAGCAGAATGACGAAGAGGGAGAGGGGATTTGGATGTGCTACGCTCAACTTGGCCTGCCTTTTGCATGGTGAGTATCCCTGGAGCTCCTGGCTTTGTGGTTTTCTGAACCCTAACCCTAAGCATAACCCTAATCCTAGCCCTAAGCCTAACCCTAGACTGAGGCAGAAATCGGGCATTGGGCTGTGGTGAGTTCCGAGCAGAATGACAAAGAGGGAGAGGGGATTTGGATGTGCTACGCTCAACTTGGCCTGCCTTTTGCATGGTGAGTATCCCTGGAGCTCCTGGCTTTGTGGTTTTCTGAACCCTAACCCTAGGCATAACCCTAACCCTAGCCCTAAGCCTAACCCTAGACTGAGCCAGTAATCGGGCATTGGGCTGTGGGGAGTTCCGAGGAGAATGACAAAGAGGGAGAGGGGATTTGGATGTGCTACGCTCAACTTGGCCTGCCTTTTGCATGGTGAGTATCCCTGGAGCTCCTGGCTTTGTGGTTTTCTGAACCCTAACCCTAGGCATAACCCTAACCCTAGCCCTAAGCCTAACCCTAGACTGAGGCAGTAATCGGGCATTGGGCTGTGGTGAGTTCCGAGCAGAATGATGAAGAGGGAGAGGGGATTTGGATGTGCTACGCTCAACTTGGCCTGCCTTTTGCATGGTGAGTATCCCTGGAGCTCCTGGCTTTGTGGTTTTGTGAACCCTAACCCTAGGCATAACCCTAACCCTAGCCCTAAGCCTAACCCTAGACTGAGGCAGTAATCGGGCATTGGGCTGTGGTGAGTTCCGAGCAGAATGACGAAGAGGGAGAGGGGATTTGGATGTGCTACGCTCAACTTGGCCTGCCTTTTGCATGGTGAGTATCCCTGGAGCTCCTGGCTTTGTGGTTTTGTGAACCCTAACCCTAGGCATAACCCTAACCCTAGCCCTAACCCTAACCCTAGACTGAGGCAGTAATCGGGCATTGGGCTGTGGGGAGTTCCGAGCAGAATGATGAAGAGGGAGAGGGGATTTGGATGTGCTACGCTCAACTTGGCCTGCCTTTTGCATGGTGAGTATCCCTGGAGCTCCTGGCTTTGTGGTTTTGTGAACCCTAACCCTAGGCATAACCCTAACCCTAGCCCTAAGCCTAACACTAGACTGAGGCAGTAATCGGGCATTGGGCTGTGGTGAGTTCCGAGCAGAATGACGAAGAGGGAGAGGGGATTTGGATGTGCTACGCTCAACTTGGCCTGCCTTTTGCATGGTGAGTATCCCTGGAGCTCCTGGCTTTGTGGTTTTCTGAACCCTAACCCTAGGCATAACCCTAACCCTAGGCATAACCCTAACCCTAGCCTTAAGCCTAACCCTAGACTGAGGCAGAAATCGGGCATTGGGCTGTGGTGAGTTCCGAGCAGAATGACGAAGAGGGAGAGGGGATTTGGATGTGCTACGCTCAACTTGGCCTGCCTTTTGCATGCTTAGTGTGCCTGGGTCCCCTGGCTTTGTGGTTTTGTGAACCCTAACCCTAGTCAAAACCCTAACCCTAACCCTACCCCTAACCCTAACCCCTAACCCTAACCCGAGCCCCTAACCCTAACCCTTGCAGAAAGAAGAAGAGGGAGCAAGGTTTTGGATGTGCCGTGCTTAACTTGGCCTGCCTTTCGCATGATCAGTGTCCCTGGAGCTCCTGGCTTTGTGGTTTTGTGAACCCTAACCCTAGGCATAACCCTAACCCTAGCCCTAAGCCTAACCCTAGACTGAGGCAGAAATCGGGCATGGGGCTGTGGTGAGTTCCGAGCAGAATGACAAAGAGGGAGCAAGGATTTGGATGTGCTACGCTCAACTTGGCCTGCCTTTTGCATGGGGAGTATCCCTGGAGCTCCTGGCTTTGTGGTTTTCTGAACCCTAACCCTAGGCATAACCCTAACCCTAGCCCTAAGCCTAACCCTAGACTGAGGCAGAAATCGGGCATGGGGCTGTGGTGAGTTCCGAGCAGAATGACAAAGAGGGAGCAAGGATTTGGATGTGCTACGCTCAACTTGGCCTGCCTTTTGCATGGTGAGTATCCCTGGAGCTCCTGGCTTTGTGGTTTTGTGAACCCTAACCCTAGGCATAACCCTAACCCTAGCCCTAAGCCTAACCCTAGACTGAGGCAGTAATCGGGCATTGGGCTGTGGTGAGTTCCGAGCAGAATGACGTAGAGGGAGCAAGGATTTGGATGTGCTACGCTCAACTCGGCCTGCCTTTTGCATGGTGAGTATCCCTGGAGCTCCTGGCTTTGTGGTTTTCTGAACCCTAACCCTAGGCATAACCCTAACCCTAGCCCTAAGCTTAACCCTAGACTGAGGCAGTAATCGGGCATTGGGCTGTGGTGAGTTCCGAGCAGAATGACAAAGAGGGAGCAAGGATTTGGATGTGCTACGCTCAACTTGGCCTGCCTTTTGCATGGGGAGTATCTCTGGAGCTCCTGGCTTTGTGGTTTTGTGAACCCTAACCCTAGGCATAACCCTAACCCTAGCCCTAAGCCGAACCCTAGACTGAGGCAGAAATCGGGCATTGGGCTGTGGGGAGTTCCGAGCAGAATGACAAAGAGGGAGAGGGGATTTGGATGTGCTACGCTCAACTTGGCCTGCCTTTTGCATGGGGAGTATCCCTGGAGCTCCTGGCTTTGTGGTTTTCTGAACCCTAACCCTAGGCATAACCCTAACCCTAGCCCCAAGCCGAACCCTAGACTGAGGCAGAAATCGGGCATTGGGCTGTGGGGAGTTCCGAGGAGAATGACGAAGAGGGAGAGGGGATTTGGATGTGCTACGCTCAACTTGGCCTGCCTTTTGCATGGTGAGTATCCCTGGAGCTCCTGGCTTTGTGGTTTTCTGAACCCTAACCCTAGGCATAACCCTAACCCTAGGCATAACCCTAACCCTAGCCTTAAGCCTAACCCTAGAGTGAGGCAGAAATCGGGCATTGGGCTGTGGTGAGTTCCGAGCAGAATGACGAAGAGGGAGAGGGGATTTGGATGTGCTACACTCAACTTGGCCTGCCTTTTGCATGGTGAGTATCCCTGGAGCTCCTGGCTTTGTGGTTTTCTGAACCCTAACCCTAGGCATAACCCTAACCCTAGCCCTAAGCCTAACCCTAGACTGAGGCAGAAATCGGGCATTGGGCTGTGGGGAGTTCCGAGCAGAATGACGAAGAGGGAGCAAGGATTTGGATTGGCTGCGCTCAACTTGGCCTGCCTTTTGCATGGGGAGTATCCCTGGAGCTCCTGGCTTTGTGGTTTTGTGAACCCTAACCCTAGGCATAACCCTAACCCTAGCCCTAAGCCTAACCCTAGACTGAGGCAGAAATCGGGCATGGGGCTGTGGTGAGTTCCGAGCAGAATGACAAAGAGGGAGCAATGATTTGGATGTGCTACGCTCAACTTGGCCTGCCTTTTGCATGGTGAGTATCCCTGGAGCTCCTGGCTTTGTGGTTTTCTGAACCCTAACCCTAGGCATAACCCTAACCCTAGCCCTAAGCCTAACCCTAGACTGAGGCAGAAATCGGGCATTGGGCTGTGGTGAGTTCCGAGCAGAATGACGAAGAGGGAGAGGGGATTTGGATGTGCTACGCTCAACTTGGCCTGCCTTTTGCATGGTGAGTATCCCTGGAGCTCCTGGCTTTGTGGTTTTGTGAACCCTAACCCTAGGCATAACCCTAACCCTAGCCCTAAGCCTAACCCTAGACTGAGGCAGACATCGGGCATTGGGCCGTGGTGAGTTCCGAGCAGAATGATGAAGAGGGAGAGGGGATTTGGATGTGCTACGCTCAACTTGGCCTGCCTTTTGCATGGTGAGTATCCCTGGAGCTCCTGGCTTTGTGGTTTTGTGAACCCTAACCCTAGGCATAACCCTAACCCTAGCCCTAAGCCTAACCCTAGACTGAGGCAGTAATCGGGCATTGGGCTGTGGTGAGTTCCGAGCAGAATGACGAAGAGGGAGAGGGGATTTGGATGTGCTACGCTCAACTTGGCCTGCCTTTTGCATGGTGAGTATCCCTGGAGCTCCTGGCTTTGTGGTTTTCTGAACCCTAACCCTAGGCATAACCCTAACCCTAGGCATAACCCTAACCCTAGCCTTAAGCCTAACCCTAGACTGAGGCAGAAATCGGGCATTGGGCTGTGGTGAGTTCCGAGCAGAATGACGAAGAGGGAGAGGGGATTTGGATGTGCTACGCTCAACTTGGCCTGCCTTTTGCATGCTTAGTGTGCCTGGGTCCCCTGGCTTTGTGGTTTTGTGAACCCTAACCCTAGTCAAAACCCTAACCCTAACCCTACCCCTAACCCTAACCCCTAACCCTAACCCGAGCCCCTAACCCTAACCCTTGCAGAAAGAAGAAGAGGGAGCAAGGTTTTGGATGTGCCGTGCTTAACTTGGCCTGCCTTTCGCATGATCAGTGTCCCTGGAGCTCCTGGCTTTGTGGTTTTGTGAACCCTAACCCTAGGCATAACCCTAACCCTAGCCCTAAGCCTAACCCTAGACTGAGGCAGAAATCGGGCATGGGGCTGTGGTGAGTTCCGAGCAGAATGACAAAGAGGGAGCAAGGATTTGGATGTGCTACGCTCAACTTGGCCTGCCTTTTGCATGGGGAGTATCCCTGGAGCTCCTGGCTTTGTGGTTTTCTGAACCCTAACCCTAGGCATAACCCTAACCCTAGCCCTAAGCCTAACCCTAGACTGAGGCAGAAATCGGGCATGGGGCTGTGGTGAGTTCCGAGCAGAATGACAAAGAGGGAGCAAGGATTTGGATGTGCTACGCTCAACTTGGCCTGCCTTTTGCATGGTGAGTATCCCTGGAGCTCCTGGCTTTGTGGTTTTCTGAACCCTAACCCTAGGCATAACCCTAACCCTAGCCCTAAGCCTAACCCTAGACTGAGGCAGAAATCGGGCATTGGGCTGTGGGGAGTTCCGAGCAGAATGACGAAGAGGGAGCAAGGATTTGGATTGGCTGCGCTCAACTTGGCCTGCCTTTTGCATGGGGAGTATCCCTGGAGCTCCTGGCTTTGTGGTTTTGTGAACCCTAACCCTAGGCATAACCCTAACCCTAGCCCTAAGCCTAACCCTAGACTGAGGCAGAAATCGGGCATGGGGCTGTGGTGAGTTCCGAGCAGAATGACAAAGAGGGAGCAATGATTTGGATGTGCTACGCTCAACTTGGCCTGCCTTTTGCATGGTGAGTATCCCTGGAGCTCCTGGCTTTGTGGTTTTCTGAACCCTAACCCTAGGCATAACCCTAACCCTAGCCCTAAGCCTAACCCTAGACTGAGGCAGAAATCGGGCATTGGGCTGTGGTGAGTTCCGAGCAGAATGACGAAGAGGGAGAGGGGATTTGGATGTGCTACGCTCAACTTGGCCTGCCTTTTGCATGGTGAGTATCCCTGGAGCTCCTGGCTTTGTGGTTTTGTGAACCCTAACCCTAGGCATAACCCTAACCCTAGCCCTAAGCCTAACCCTAGACTGAGGCAGACATCGGGCATTGGGCCGTGGTGAGTTCCGAGCAGAATGATGAAGAGGGAGAGGGGATTTGGATGTGCTACGCTCAACTTGGCCTGCCTTTTGCATGGTGAGTATCCCTGGAGCTCCTGGCTTTGTGGTTTTGTGAACCCTAACCCTAGGCATAACCCTAACCCTAGCCCTAAGCCTAACCCTAGACTGAGGCAGTAATCGGGCATTGGGCTGTGGTGAGTTCCGAGCAGAATGACGAAGAGGGAGAGGGGATTTGGATGTGCTACGCTCAACTTGGCCTGCCTTTTGCATGGTGAGTATCCCTGGAGCTCCTGGCTTTGTGGTTTTCTGAACCCTAACCCTAGGCATAACCCTAACCCTAGGCATAACCCTAACCCTAGCCTTAAGCCTAACCCTAGACTGAGGCAGAAATCGGGCATTGGGCTGTGGTGAGTTCCGAGCAGAATGACGAAGAGGGAGAGGGGATTTGGATGTGCTACGCTCAACTTGGCCTGCCTTTTGCATGCTTAGTGTGCCTGGGTCCCCTGGCTTTGTGGTTTTGTGAACCCTAACCCTAGTCAAAACCCTAACCCTAACCCTACCCCTAACCCTAACCCCTAACCCTAACCCGAGCCCCTAACCCTAACCCTTGCAGAAAGAAGAAGAGGGAGCAAGGTTTTGGATGTGCCGTGCTTAACTTGGCCTGCCTTTCGCATGATCAGTGTCCCTGGAGCTCCTGGCTTTGTGGTTTTGTGAACCCTAACCCTAGGCATAACCCTAACCCTAGCCCTAAGCCTAACCCTAGACTGAGGCAGAAATCGGGCATGGGGCTGTGGTGAGTTCCGAGCAGAATGACAAAGAGGGAGCAAGGATTTGGATGTGCTACGCTCAACTTGGCCTGCCTTTTGCATGGGGAGTATCCCTGGAGCTCCTGGCTTTGTGGTTTTCTGAACCCTAACCCTAGGCATAACCCTAACCCTAGCCCTAAGCCTAACCCTAGACTGAGGCAGAAATCGGGCATGGGGCTGTGGTGAGTTCCGAGCAGAATGACAAAGAGGGAGCAAGGATTTGGATGTGCTACGCTCAACTTGGCCTGCCTTTTGCATGGTGAGTATCCCTGGAGCTCCTGGCTTTGTGGTTTTGTGAACCCTAACCCTAGGCATAACCCTAACCCTAGCCCTAAGCCTAACCCTAGACTGAGGCAGTAATCGGGCATTGGGCTGTGGTGAGTTCCGAGCAGAATGACGTAGAGGGAGCAAGGATTTGGATGTGCTACGCTCAACTCGGCCTGCCTTTTGCATGGTGAGTATCCCTGGAGCTCCTGGCTTTGTGGTTTTCTGAACCCTAACCCTAGGCATAACCCTAACCCTAGCCCTAAGCTTAACCCTAGACTGAGGCAGTAATCGGGCATTGGGCTGTGGTGAGTTCCGAGCAGAATGACAAAGAGGGAGCAAGGATTTGGATGTGCTACGCTCAACTTGGCCTGCCTTTTGCATGGGGAGTATCTCTGGAGCTCCTGGCTTTGTGGTTTTCTGAACCCTAACCCTAGGCATAACCCTAACCCTAGCCCTAAGCCGAACCCTAGACTGAGGCAGAAATCGGGCATTGGGCTGTGGGGAGTTCCGAGCAGAATGACAAAGAGGGAGAGGGGATTTGGATGTGCTACGCTCAACTTGGCCTGCCTTTTGCATGGGGAGTATCCCTGGAGCTCCTGGCTTTGTGGTTTTCTGAACCCTAACCCTAGGCATAACCCTAACCCTAGCCCCAAGCCGAACCCTAGACTGAGGCAGAAATCAGGCATTGGGCTGTGGGGAGTTCCGAGGAGAATGACGAAGAGGGAGAGGGGATTTGGATGTGCTACGCTCAACTTGGCCTGCCTTTTGCATGGTGAGTATCCCTGGAGCTCCTGGCTTTGTGGTTTTCTGAACCCTAACCCTAGGCATAACCCTAACCCTAGGCATAACCCTAACCCTAGCCTTAAGCCTAACCCTAGACTGAGGCAGAAATCGGGCATTGGGCTGTGGTGAGTTCCGAGCAGAATGACGAAGAGGGAGAGGGGATTTGGATGTGCTACACTCAACTTGGCCTGCCTTTTGCATGGTGAGTATCCCTGGAGCTCCTGGCTTTGTGGTTTTCTGAACCCTAACCCTAGGCATAACCCTAACCCTAGCCCTAAGCCTAACCCTAGACTGAGGCAGAAATCGGGCATTGGGCTGTGGGGAGTTCCGAGCAGAATGACGAAGAGGGAGCAAGGATTTGGATTGGCTGCGCTCAACTTGGCCTGCCTTTTGCATGGGGAGTATCCCTGGAGCTCCTGGCTTTGTGGTTTTGTGAACCCTAACCCTAGGCATAACCCTAACCCTAGCCCTAAGCCTAACCCTAGACTGAGGCAGAAATCGGGCATGGGGCTGTGGTGAGTTCCGAGCAGAATGACAAAGAGGGAGCAATGATTTGGATGTGCTACGCTCAACTTGGCCTGCCTTTTGCATGGTGAGTATCCCTGGAGCTCCTGGCTTTGTGGTTTTCTGAACCCTAACCCTAGGCATAACCCTAACCCTAGCCCTAAGCCTAACCCTAGACTGAGGCAGAAATCGGGCATTGGGCTGTGGTGAGTTCCGAGCAGAATGACGAAGAGGGAGAGGGGATTTGGATGTGCTACGCTCAACTTGGCCTGCCTTTTGCATGGTGAGTATCCCTGGAGCTCCTGGCTTTGTGGTTTTGTGAACCCTAACCCTAGGCATAACCCTAACCCTAGCCCTAAGCCTAACCCTAGACTGAGGCAGACATCGGGCATTGGGCCGTGGTGAGTTCCGAGCAGAATGAAGAAGAGGGAGCAAGGATTTGGATGTGCTACACTCAACTTGGCCTGCCTTTTGCATGGTGAGTATCCCTGGAGCTCCTGGCTTTGTGGTTTTCTGAACCCTAACCCTAGGCATAACCCTAACCCTAGCCCTAAGCCTAACCCTAGACTGAGGCAGAAATCGTGCATTGGGCTGTGGTGAATTCCGAGCAGAATGACGAAGAGGGAGAGGGGATTTGGATGTGATACGCTCAACTTGGCCTGCCTTTTGCATGCTTAGTGTGCCTGGGTCCCCTGGCTTTGTGGTTTTCTCAATCCTAACCCTAGTCAAAACCCTAACCCTAACCCTACCCCTAACCCTAACCCCTAACACTAACCCGAGCCCCTAACCCTAACCCTTGCAGAAAGAAGAAGAGGGAGCAAGGTTTTGGATGTGCCGTGCTTAACTTGGCCTGCCTTTCGCATGATCAGTGTCCCTGGAGCTCCTGGCTTTGTGGTTTTGTGAACCCTAACCCTAGGCATAACCCTAACCCTAGCCCTAAGCCTAACCCTAGACTGAGCCAGTAATCTGGCATTGGGCTGTGGGAAGTTCTGAGCAGAATGACAAAGAGGGAGCAAGGATTTGGATGTGCTACGCTCAACTTGGCCTGCCTTTTGCATGGGGAGTATCCCTGGAGCTCCTGGCTTTGTGGTTTTGTGAACCCTAACCCTAGGCATAACCCTAACCCTAGCCCTAAGCCTAACCCTAGACTGAGGCAGAAATCGGGCATTGGGCTGTGGGGAGTTCCGAGCAGAATGACGAAGAGGGAGCAAGGATTTGGATTGGCTGCGCTCAACTTGGCCTGCCTTTTGCATGGTGAGTATCCCTGGAGCTCCTGGCTTTGTGGTTTTCTGAACCCTAACCCTAGGCATAACCCTAACCCTAGCCCTAAGCCTAACCCTAGACTGAGGCAGAAATCGAGCATGGGGCTGTGGTGAGTTCCGAGCAGAATGACAAAGAGGGAGCAATGATTTGGATGTGCTACGCTCAACTTGGCCTGCCTTTTGCATGGTGAGTATCCCTGGAGCTCCTGGCTTTGTGGTTTTGTGAACCCTAACCCTAGGCATAACCCTAACCCTAGCCCTAAGCCTAACCCTAGACTGAGGCAGAAATCGAGCATGGGGCTGTGGTGAGTTCCGAGCAGAATGACAAAGAGGGAGCAATGATTTGGATGTGCTACGCTCAACTTGGCCTGCCTTTTGCATGGTGAGTATCCCTGGAGCTCCTGGCTTTGTGGTTTTGTGAACCCTAACCCTAGGCATAACCCTAACCCTAGCCCTAAGCCTAACCCTAGACTGAGGCAGAAATCGGGCATTGGGCTGTGGTGAGTTCCGAGCAGAATGACGAAGAGGGAGAGGGGATTTGGATGTGCTACGCTCAACTTGGCCTGCCTTTTGCATGGTGAGTATCCCTGGAGCTCCTGGCTTTGTGGTTTTGTGAACCCTAACCCTAGGCATAACCCTAACCCTAGCCCTAAGCCTAACCCTAGACTGAGGCAGATATCGGGCATTGGGCTGTGGGGAGTTCCGAGCAGAATGAAGAAGAGGGAGCAAGGATTTGGATGTGCTACACTCAACTTGGCCTGCCTTTTGCATGGTGAGTATCCCTGGAGCTCCTGGCTTTGTGGTTTTGTGAACCCTAACCCTAGGCATAACCCTAACCCTAGCCCTAAGCCTAACCCTAGACTGAGGCAGAAATCGGGCATTGGGCTGTGGTGAATTCCGAGCAGAATGAGGAAGAGGGAGAGGGGATTTGGATGTGCTACGCTCAACTTGGCCTGACTTTTGCATGCTTAGTGTGCCTGGGTCCCCTGGCTTTGTCGTTTTCTCAATCCTAACCCTAGTCAAAACCCTAACCCTAACCCTACCCCTAACCCTAACCCCTAACACTAACCCGAGCCCCTAACCCTAACCCTTGCAGAAAGAAGAAGAGGGAGCAAGGTTTTGGATGTGCCGTGCTTAACTTGGCCTGCCTTTCGCATGATCAGTGTCCCTGGAGCTCCTGGCATTGTGGTTTTGTGAACCCTAACCCTAGGCATAACCCTAACCCTAGCCCTAAGCCTAACCCTAGACTGAGCCAGTAATCTGGCATTGGGCTGTGGGAAGTTCTGAGCAGAATGACGTAGAGGGAGCAAGGATTTGGATGTGCTACGCTCAACTTGGCCTGCCTTTTGCATGGTGAGTATCCCTGGAGCTCCTGGCTTTGTGGTTTTGTGAACCCTAACCCTAGGCATAACCCTAACCCTAGCCCTAAACCTAACCCTAGACTGAGGCAGTAATCGGGCATTGGGCTGTGGTGAGTTCCGAGGAGAATGACAAAGAGGGAGAGGGGATTTGGATGTGCTACGCTCAACTTGGCCTGCCTTTTGCATGGTGAGTATCCCTGGAGCTCCTGGCTTTGTGGTTTTGTGAACCCTAACCCTAGGCATAACCCTAACCCTAGCCCTAAGCCTAACACTAGACTGAGGCAGTAATCGGGCATTGGGCTGTGGTGAGTTCCGAGCAGAATGACGAAGAGGGAGAGGGGATTTGGATGTGCTACGCTCAACTTGGCCTGCCTTTTGCATGGTGAGTATCCCTGGAGCTCCTGGCTTTGTGGTTTTCTGAACCCTAACCCTAGGCATAACCCTAACCCTAGGCATAACCCTAACCCTAGCCTTAAGCCTAACCCTAGACTGAGGCAGAAATCGGGCATTGGGCTGTGGTGAGTTCCGAGCAGAATGACGTAGAGGGAGAGGGGATTTGGATGTGCTACGCTCAACTTGGCCTGCCTTTTGCATGCTTAGTGTGCCTGGGTCCCCTGGCTTTGTGGTTTTGTGAACCCTAACCCTAGTCAAAACCCTAATCCTAACCCTACCCCTAACCCTAACCCCTAACCCTAACCCGAGCCCCTAACCCTAACCCTTGCAGAAAGAAGAAGAGGGAGCAAGGTTTTGGATGTGCCGTGCTTAACTTGGCCTGCCTTTCGCATGATCAGTGTCCCTGGAGCTCCTGGCTTTGTGGTTTTGTGAACCCTAACCCTAGGCATAACCCTAACCCTAGCCCTAAGCCTAACCCTAGACTGAGGCAGAAATCGGGCATTGGGCTGTGGGGAGTTCCGAGCAGAATGACGAAGAGGGAGCAAGGATTTGGATTGGCTGCGCTCAACTTGGCCTGCCTTTTGCATGGGGAGTATCCCTGGAGCTCCTGGCTTTGTGGTTTTCTGAACCCTAACCCTAGGCATAACCCTAACCCTAGCCCTAAGCCTAACCCTAGACTGAGGCAGAAATCGGGCATGGGGCTGTGGTGAGTTCCGAGCAGAATGACAAAGAGGGAGCAAGGATTTGGATGTGCTACGCTCAACTTGGCCTGCCTTTTGCATGGTGAGTATCCCTGGAGCTCCTGGCTTTGTGGTTTTGTGAACCCTAACCCTAGGCATAACCCTAACCCTAGCCCTAAGCCTAACCCTAGACTGAGGCAGAAATTGGGCATTGGGCTGTGGTGAGTTCCGAGCAGAATGACGAAGAGGGAGAGGGGATTTGGATGTGCTACGCTCAACTTGGCCTGCCTTTTGCATGGTGAGTATCCCTGGAGCTCCTGGCTTTGTGGTTTTGTGAACCCTAACCCTAGGCATAACCCTAACCCTAGCCCTAAGCCTAACCCTAGACTGAGGCAGTAATCGGGCATTGGGCTGTGGGGAGTTCCGAGCAGAATGACGAAGAGGGAGCAAGGATTTGGATTGGCTGCGCTCAACTTGGCCTGCCTTTTGCATGGGGAGTATCCCTGGAGCTCCTGGCTTTGTGGTTTTCTGAACCCTAACCCTAGGCATAACCCTAACCCTAGCCCTAAGCCTAACCCTAGACTGAGGCAGAAATCGGGCATTGGGCTGTGGTGAGTTCCGAGCAGAATGACGAAGAGGGAGAGGGGATTTGGATGTGCTACGCTCAACTTGGCCTGCCTTTTGCATGGTGAGTATCCCTGGAGCTCCTGGCTTTGTGGTTTTGTGAACCCTAACCCTAGGCATAACCCTAACCCTAGCCCTAAGCCTAACCCTAGACTGAGGCAGTAATCGGGCATTGGGCTGTGGTGAGTTCCGAGCAGAATGACGTAGAGGGAGCAAGGATTTGGATGTGCTACGCTCAACTTGGCCTGCCTTTTGCATGGTGAGTATCCCTGGAGCTCCTGGCTTTGTGGTTTTGTGAACCCTAACCCTAGGCATAACCCTAACCCTAGCCCTAAGCTTAACCCTAGACTGAGGCAGTAATCGGGCATTGGGCTGTGGTGAGTTCCGAGCAGAATGACAAAGAGGGAGCAAGGATTTGGATGTGCTACGCTCAACTTGGCCTGCCTTTTGCATGGGGAGTATCCCTGGAGCTCCTGGCTTTGTGGTTTTGTGAACCCTAACCCTAGGCATAACCCTAACCCTAGCCCTAAGCCTAACCCTAGACTGAGGCAGAAATCGGGCATTGGGCTGTGGGGAGTTCCGAGCAGAATGACGAAGAGGGAGCAAGGATTTGGATGTGCTACACTCAACTTGGCCTGCCTTTTGCATGGTGAGTATCCCTGGAGCTCCTGGCTTTGTGGTTTTCTGAACCCTAACCCTAGGCATAACCCTAACCCTAGCCCTAAACCTAACCCTAGACTGAGGCAGAAATCGGGCATTGGGCTGTGGTGAGTTCCGAGCAGAATGACGAAGAGGGAGCAAGGATTTGGATGTGCTACGCTCAACTTGGCCTGCCTTTTGCATGGTGAGTATCTCTGGAGCTCCTGGCTTTGTGGTTTTGTGAACCCTAACCCTAGGCATAACCCTAACCCTAGCCCTAAGCCGAACCCTAGACTGAGGCAGAAATCGGGCATTGGGCTGTGGTGAGTTCCGAGCAGAATGACAAAGAGGGAGAGGGGATTTGGATGTGCTACGCTCAACTTGGCCTGCCTTTTGCATGGGGAGTATCCCTGGAGCTCCTGGCTTTGTGGTTTTGTGAACCCTAACCCTAGGCATAACCCTAACCCTAGCCCTAAGCCTAACCCTAGACTGAGGCAGAAATCGGGCATTGGGCTGTGGTGAGTTCCGAGCAGAATGACGAAGAGGGAGCAAGGATTTGGATGTGCTACGCTCAACTTGGCCTGCCTTTTGCATGGGGAGTATCCCTGGAGCTCCTGGCTTTGTGGTTTTCTGAACCCTAACCCTAGGCATAACCCTAACCCTAGCCCTAAGCCTAACCCTAGACTGAGGCAGAAATCGGGCATTGGGCTGTGGTGAATTCCGAGCAGAATGACGAAGAGGGAGAGGGGATTTGGATGTGCTACGCTCAACTTGGCCTGACTTTTGCATGCTTAGTGTGCCTGGGTCCCCTGGCTTTGTCGTTTTCTCAATCCTAACCCTAGTCAAAACCCTAACCCTAACCCTACCCCTAACCCTAACCCCTAACACTAACCCGAGCCCCTAACCCTAACCCTTGCAGAAAGAAGAAGAGGGAGCAAGGTTTTGGATGTGCCGTGCTTAACTTGGCCTGCCTTTCGCATGATCAGTGTCCCTGGAGCTCCTGGCTTTGTGGTTTTGTGAACCCTAACCCTAGGCATAACCCTAACCCTAGCCCTAAGCCTAACCCTAGACTGAGGCAGTAATCGGGCATTGGGCTGTGGGGAGTTCCGAGCAGAATGACGAAGAGGGAGCAAGGATTTGGATGTGCTACGCTCAACTTGGCCTGCCTTTTGCATGGTGAGTATCCCTGGAGCTCCTGGCTTTGTGGTTTTGTGAACCCTAACCCTAGGCATAACCCTAACCCTAGCCCTAAACCTAACCCTAGACTGAGGCAGAAATCGGGCATGGGGCTGTGGTGAGTTCCGAGCAGAATGAGGAAGAGGGAGAGGGGATTTGGATGTGCTACGCTCAACTTGGCCTGCCTTTTGCATGGGGAGTATCCCTGGAGCTCCTGGCTTTGTGGTTTTGTGAACCCTAACCCTAGGCATAACCCTAACCCTAGCCCCAAGCCGAACCCTAGACTGAGGCAGAAATCGGGCATTGGGCTGTGGGGAGTTCCGAGCAGAATGACGAAGAGGGAGAGGGGATTTGGATGTGCTACGCTCAACTTGGCCTGCCTTTTGCATGGGGAGTATCCCTGGAGCTCCTGGCTTTGTGGTTTTCTGAACCCTAACCCTAAGCATAACCCTAATCCTAGCCCTAAGCCTAACCCTAGACTGAGGCAGAAATCGGGCATTGGGCTGTGGTGAGTTCCGAGCAGAATGACAAAGAGGGAGAGGGGATTTGGATGTGCTACGCTCAACTTGGCCTGCCTTTTGCATGGTGAGTATCCCTGGAGCTCCTGGCTTTGTGGTTTTGTGAACCCTAACCCTAGGCATAACCCTAACCCTAGCCCTAAGCCTAACCCTAGACTGAGGCAGAAATCGGGCATTGGGCTGTGGTGAGTTCCGAGCAGAATGACAAAGAGGGAGAGGGGATTTGGATGTGCTACGCTCAACTTGGCCTGCCTTTTGCATGGTGAGTATCCCTGGAGCTCCTGGCTTTGTGGTTTTGTGAACCCTAACCCTAGGCATAACCCTAACCCTAGCCCTAAGCCTAACCCTAGACTGAGGCAGTAATCGGGCATTGGGCTGTGGTGAGTTCCGAGCAGAATGATGAAGAGGGAGAGGGGATTTGGATGTGCTACGCTCAACTTGGCCTGCCTTTTGCATGGTGAGTATCCCTGGAGCTCCTGGCTTTGTGGTTTTGTGAACCCTAACCCTAGGCATAACCCTAACCCTAGCCCTAAGCCTAACCCTAGACTGAGGCAGTAATCGGGCATTGGGCTGTGGTGAGTTCCGAGCAGAATGACGAAGAGGGAGAGGGGATTTGGATGTGCTACGCTCAACTTGGCCTGCCTTTTGCATGGTGAGTATCCCTGGAGCTCCTGGCTTTGTGGTTTTCTGAACCCTAACCCTAGGCATAACCCTAACCCTAGGCATAACCCTAACCCTAGCCTTAAGCCTAACCCTAGACTGAGGCAGAAATCGGGCATTGGGCTGTGGTGAGTTCCGAGCAGAATGACGAAGAGGGAGAGGGGATTTGGATGTGCTACGCTCAACTTGGCCTGCCTTTTGCATGCTTAGTGTGCCTGGGTCCCCTGGCTTTGTGGTTTTGTGAACCCTAACCCTAGTCAAAACCCTAACCCTAACCCTACCCCTAACCCTAACCCCTAACCCTAACCCGAGCCCCTAACCCTAACCCTTGCAGAAAGAAGAAGAGGGAGCAAGGTTTTGGATGTGCCGTGCTTAACTTGGCCTGCCTTTCGCATGATCAGTGTCCCTGGAGCTCCTGGCTTTGTGGTTTTGTGAACCCTAACCCTAGGCATAACCCTAACCCTAGCCCTAAGCCTAACCCTAGACTGAGGCAGAAATCGGGCATGGGGCTGTGGTGAGTTCCGAGCAGAATGACAAAGAGGGAGCAAGGATTTGGATGTGCTACGCTCAACTTGGCCTGCCTTTTGCATGGGGAGTATCCCTGGAGCTCCTGGCTTTGTGGTTTTCTGAACCCTAACCCTAGGCATAACCCTAACCCTAGCCCTAAGCCTAACCCTAGACTGAGGCAGAAATCGGGCATGGGGCTGTGGTGAGTTCCGAGCAGAATGACAAAGAGGGAGCAAGGATTTGGATGTGCTACGCTCAACTTGGCCTGCCTTTTGCATGGTGAGTATCCCTGGAGCTCCTGGCTTTGTGGTTTTGTGAACCGTAACCCTAGGCATAACCCTAACCCTAGCCCTAAGCCTAACCCTAGACTGAGGCAGTAATCGGGCATTCGGCTGTGGTGAGTTCCGAGCAGAATGACGTAGAGGGAGCAAGGATTTGGATGTGCTACGCTCAACTTGGCCTGCCTTTTGCATGGTGAGTATCCCTGGAGCTCCTGGCTTTGTGGTTTTCTGAACCCTAACCCTAGGCATAACCCTAACCCTAGCCCTAAGCTTAACCCTAGACTGAGGCAGTAATCGGGCATTGGGCTGTGGTGAGTTCCGAGCAGAATGACAAAGAGGGAGCAAGGATTTGGATGTGCTACGCTCAACTTGGCCTGCCTTTTGCATGGGGAGTATCTCTGGAGCTCCTGGCTTTGTGGTTTTCTGAACCCTAACCCTAGGCATAACCCTAACCCTAGCCCTAAGCCGAACCCTAGACTGAGGCAGAAATCGGGCATTGGGCTGTGGGGAGTTCCGAGCAGAATGACAAAGAGGGAGAGGGGATTTGGATGTGCTACGCTCAACTTGGCCTGCCTTTTGCATGGGGAGTATCCCTGGAGCTCCTGGCTTTGTGGTTTTCTGAACCCTAACCCTAGGCATAACCCTAACCCTAGCCCCAAGCCGAACCCTAGACTGAGGCAGAAATCGGGCATTGGGCTGTGGGGAGTTCCGAGCAGAATGACGAAGAGGGAGAGGGGATTTGGATGTGCTACGCTCAACTTGGCCTGCCTTTTGCATGGTGAGTATCCCTGGAGCTCCTGGCTTTGTGGTTTTCTGAACCCTAACCCTAGGCATAACCCTAACCCTAGCCCCAAGCCGAACCCTAGACTGAGGCAGAAATCGGGCATTGGGCTGTGGGGAGTTCCGAGCAGAATGACGAAGAGGGAGAGGGGATTTGGATGTGCTACGCTCAACTTGGCCTGCCTTTTGCATGGTGAGTATCCCTGGAGCTCCTGGCTTTGTGGTTTTCTGAACCCTAACCCTAGGCATAACCCTAACCCTAGGCTTAACCCTAACCCTAGCCTTAAGCCTAACCCTAGACTGAGGCAGAAATCGGGCATTGGGCTGTGGTGAGTTCCGAGCAGAATGACGAAGAGGGAGAGGGGATTTGGATGTGCTACGCTCAACTTGGCCTGCCTTTTGCATGCTTAGTGTGCCTGGGTCCCCTGGCTTTGTGGTTTTGTGAACCCTAACCCTAGTCAAAACCCTAACCCTAACCCTACCCCTAACCCTAACCCCTAACCCTAACCCGAGCCCCTAACCCTAACCCTTGCAGAAAGAAGAAGAGGGAGCAAGGTTTTGGATGTGCCGTGCTTAACTTGGCCTGCCTTTCGCATGATCAGTGTCCCTGGAGCTCCTGGCTTTGTGGTTTTGTGAACCCTAACCCTAGGCATAACCCTAACCCTAGCCCTAAGCCTAACCCTAGACTGAGGCAGTAATCGGGCATTGGGCTGTGGGGAGTTCCGAGCAGAATGACGAAGAGGGAGCAAGGATTTGGATTGGCTGCGCTCAACTTGGCCTGCCTTTTGCATGGGGAGTATCCCTGGAGCTCCTGGCTTTGTGGTTTTCTGAACCCTAACCCTAGGCATAACCCTAACCCTAGCCCTAAGCCTAACCCTAGACTGAGGCAGTAATCGGGCATGGGGCTGTGGTGAGTTCCGAGCAGAATGACGAAGAGGGAGCAAGGATTTGGATGTGCTACGCTCAACTTGGCCTGCCTTTTGCATGGTGAGTATCCCTGGAGCTCCTGGCTTTGTGGTTTTGTGAACCCTAACCCTAGGCATAACCCTAACCCTAGCCCTAAGCCTAACCCTAGACTGAGGCAGAAATCGGGCATTGGGCTGTGGTGAGTTCCGAGCAGAATGACGTAGAGGGAGCAAGGATTTGGATGTGCTACGCTCAACTTGGCCTGCCTTTTGCATGGTGAGTATCCCTGGAGCTCCTGGCTTTGTGGTTTTGTGAACCCTAACCCTAGGCATAACCCTAACCCTAGCCCTAAGCCTAACCCTAGACTGAGGCAGATATCGGGCATTGGGCTGTGGGGAGTTCCGAGCAGAATGAAGAAGAGGGAGCAAGGATTTGGATGTGCTACACTCAACTTGGCCTGCCTTTTGCATGGTGAGTATCCCTGGAGCTCCTGGCTTTGTGGTTTTCTGAACCCTAACCCTAGGCATAACCCTAACCCTAGCCCTAAGCCTAACCCTAGACTGAGGCAGAAATCGGGCATTGGGCTGTGGTGAATTCCGAGCAGAATGACGAAGAGGGAGAGGGGATTTGGATGTGCTACGCTCAACTTGGCCTGCCTTTTGCATGCTTAGTGTGCCTGGGTCCCCTGGCTTTGTCGTTTTCTCAATCCTAACCCTAGTCAAAACCCTAACCCTAACCCTACCCCTAACCCTAACCCCTAACACTAACCCGAGCCCCTAACCCTAACCCTTGCAGAAAGAAGAAGAGGGAGCAAGGTTTTGGATGTGCCGTGCTTAACTTGGCCTGCCTTTCGCATGATCAGTGTCCCTGGAGCTCCTGGCATGGTGGTTTTGTGAACCCTAACCCTAGGCATAACCCTAACCCTAGCCCTAAGCCTAACCCTAGACTGAGCCAGTAATCTGGCATTGGGCTGTGGGAAGTTCTGAGCAGAATGACGTAGAGGGAGCAAGGATTTGGATGTGCTACGCTCAACTTGGCCTGCCTTTTGCATGGTGAGTATCCCTGGAGCTCCTGGCTTTGTGGTTTTGTGAACCCTAACCCTAGGCATAACCCTAACCCTAGCCCTAAACCTAACCCTAGACTGAGGCAGTAATCGGGCATTGGGCTGTGGTGAGTTCCGAGGAGAATGACAAAGAGGGAGAGGGGATTTGGATGTGCTACGCTCAACTTGGCCTGCCTTTTGCATGGTGAGTATCCCTGGAGCTCCTGGCTTTGTGGTTTTGTGAACCCTAACCCTAGGCATAACCCTAACCCTAGCGCTAAGCCTAACCCTAGACTGAGGCAGTAATCGGGCATTGGGCTGTGGTGAGTTCCGAGCAGAATGACGAAGAGGGAGAGGGGATTTGGATGTGCTACGCTCAACTTGGCCTGCCTTTTGCATGGTGAGTATCCCTGGAGCTCCTGGCTTTGTGGTTTTGTGAACCCTAACCCTAGGCATAACCCTAACCCTAGCCCTAAGCCTAACACTAGACTGAGGCAGTAATCGGGCATTGGGCTGTGGTGAGTTCCGAGCAGAATGACGAAGAGGGAGAGGGGATTTGGATGTGCTACGCTCAACTTGGCCTGCCTTTTGCATGGTGAGTATCCCTGGAGCTCCTGGCTTTGTGGTTTTGTGAACCCTAACCCTAGGCATAACCCTAACCCTAGGCATAACCCTAACCCTAGCCTTAAGCCTAACCCTAGACTGAGGCAGAAATCGGGCATTGGGCTGTGGTGAGTTCCGAGCAGAATGACGTAGAGGGAGAGGGGATTTGGATGTGCTACGCTCAACTTGGCCTGCCTTTTGCATGCTTAGTGTGCCTGGGTCCCCTGGCTTTGTGGTTTTGTGAACCCTAACCCTAGTCAAAACCCTAACCCTAACCCTACCCCTAACCCTAACCCCTAACCCTAACCCGAGCCCCTAACCCTAACCCTTGCAGAAAGAAGAAGAGGGAGCAAGGTTTTGGATGTGCCGTGCTTAACTTGGCCTGCCTTTCGCATGATCAGTGTCCCTGGAGCTCCTGGCTTTGTGGTTTTGTGAACCCTAACCCTAGGCATAACCCTAACCCTAGCCCTAAGCCTAACCCTAGACTGAGGCAGAAATCGGGCATTGGGCTGTGGGGAGTTCCGAGCAGAATGACGAAGAGGGAGCAAGGATTTGGATTGGCTGCGCTCAACTTGGCCTGCCTTTTGCATGGGGAGTATCCCTGGAGCTCCTGGCTTTGTGGTTTTGTGAACCCTAACCCTAGGCATAACCCTAACCCTAGCCCTAAGCCTAACCCTAGACTGAGGCAGAAATCGGGCATGGGGCTGTGGTGAGTTCCGAGCAGAATGACAAAGAGGGAGCAAGGATTTGGATGTGCTACGCTCAACTTGGCCTGCCTTTTGCATGGTGAGTATCCCTGGAGCTCCTGGCTTTGTGGTTTTGTGAACCCTAACCCTAGGCATAACCCTAACCCTAGCCCTAAGCCTAACCCTAGACTGAGGCAGAAATCGGGCATTGGGCTGTGGTGAGTTCCGAGCAGAATGACGAAGAGGGAGAGGGGATTTGGATGTGCTACGCTCAACTTGGCCTGCCTTTTGCATGGTGAGTATCCCTGGAGCTCCTGGCTTTGTGGTTTTGTGAACCCTAACCCTAGGCATAACCCTAACCCTAGCCCTAAGCCTAACCCTAGACTGAGGCAGTAATCGGGCATTGGGCTGTGGGGAGTTCCGAGCAGAATGACGAAGAGGGAGCAAGGATTTGGATTGGCTGCGCTCAACTTGGCCTGCCTTTTGCATGGGGAGTATCCCTGGAGCTCCTGGCTTTGTGGTTTTCTGAACCCTAACCCTAGGCATAACCCTAACCCTAGCCCTAAGCCTAACCCTAGACTGAGGCAGAAATCGGGCATGGGGCTGTGGTGAGTTCCGAGCAGAATGACAAAGAGGGAGCAAGGATTTGGATGTGCTACGCTCAACTTGGCCTGCCTTTTGCATGGTGAGTATCCCTGGAGCTCCTGGCTTTGTGGTTTTCTGAACCCTAACCCTAGGCATAACCCTAACCCTAGCCCTAAGCCTAACCCTAGACTGAGGCAGAAATCGGGCATTGGGCTGTGGTGAGTTCCGAGCAGAATGACGAAGAGGGAGAGGGGATTTGGATGTGCTACGCTCAACTTGGCCTGCCTTTTGCATGGTGAGTATCCCTGGAGCTCCTGGCTTTGTGGTTTTGTGAACCCTAACCCTAGGCATAACCCTAACCCTAGCCCTAAGCCTAACCCTAGACTGAGGCAGTAATCGGGCATTGGGCTGTGGTGAGTTCCGAGCAGAATGACGTAGAGGGAGCAAGGATTTGGATGTGCTACGCTCAACTTGGCCTGCCTTTTGCATGGTGAGTATCCCTGGAGCTCCTGGCTTTGTGGTTTTGTGAACCCTAACCCTAGGCATAACCCTAACCCTAGCCCTAAGCTTAACCCTAGACTGAGGCAGTAATCGGGCATTGGGCTGTGGTGAGTTCCGAGCAGAATGACAAAGAGGGAGCAAGGATTTGGATGTGCTACGCTCAACTTGGCCTGCCTTTTGCATGGGGAGTATCCCTGGAGCTCCTGGCTTTGTGGTTTTGTGAACCCTAACCCTAGGCATAACCCTAACCCTAGCCCTAAGCCTAACCCTAGACTGAGGCAGAAATCGGGCATTGGGCTGTGGGGAGTTCCGAGCAGAATGACGTAGAGGGAGAGGGGATTTGGATGTGCTACGCTCAACTTGGCCTGCCTTTTGCATGCTTAGTGTGCCTGGGTCCCCTGGCTTTGTGGTTTTGTGAACCCTAACCCTAGTCAAAACCCTAATCCTAACCCTACCCCTAACCCTAACCCCTAACCCTAACCCGAGCCCCTAACCCTAACCCTTGCAGAAAGAAGAAGAGGGAGCAAGGTTTTGGATGTGCCGTGCTTAACTTGGCCTGCCTTTCGCATGATCAGTGTCCCTGGAGCTCCTGGCTTTGTGGTTTTGTGAACCCTAACCCTAGGCATAACCCTAACCCTAGCCCTAAGCCTAACCCTAGACTGAGGCAGAAATCGGGCATTGGGCTGTGGGGAGTTCCGAGCAGAATGACGAAGAGGGAGCAAGGATTTGGATTGGCTGCGCTCAACTTGGCCTGCCTTTTGCATGGGGAGTATCCCTGGAGCTCCTGGCTTTGTGGTTTTCTGAACCCTAACCCTAGGCATAACCCTAACCCTAGCCCTAAGCCTAACCCTAGACTGAGGCAGAAATCGGGCATGGGGCTGTGGTGAGTTCCGAGCAGAATGACAAAGAGGGAGCAAGGATTTGGATGTGCTACGCTCAACTTGGCCTGCCTTTTGCATGGTGAGTATCCCTGGAGCTCCTGGCTTTGTGGTTTTGTGAACCCTAACCCTAGGCATAACCCTAACCCTAGCCCTAAGCCTAACCCTAGACTGAGGCAGAAATCGGGCATTGGGCTGTGGTGAGTTCCGAGCAGAATGACGAAGAGGGAGAGGGGATTTGGATGTGCTACGCTCAACTTGGCCTGCCTTTTGCATGGTGAGTATCCCTGGAGCTCCTGGCTTTGTGGTTTTGTGAACCCTAACCCTAGGCATAACCCTAACCCTAGCCCTAAGCCTAACCCTAGACTGAGGCAGTAATCGGGCATTGGGCTGTGGTGAGTTCCGAGCAGAATGACGAAGAGGGAGCAAGGATTTGGATTGGCTGCGCTCAACTTGGCCTGCCTTTTGCATGGGGAGTATCCCTGGAGCTCCTGGCTTTGTGGTTTTCTGAACCCTAACCCTAGGCATAACCCTAACCCTAGGCATAACCCTAACCCTAGCCTTAAGCCTAACCCTAGACTGAGGCAGAAATCGGGCATTGGGCTGTGGTGAGTTCCGAGCAGAATGACGTAGAGGGAGAGGGGATTTGGATGTGCTACGCTCAACTTGGCCTGCCTTTTGCATGCTTAGTGTGCCTGGGTCCCCTGGCTTTGTGGTTTTGTGAACCCTAACCCTAGTCAAAACCCTAACCCTAACCCTACCCCTAACCCTAACCCCTAACCCTAACCCGAGCCCCTAACCCTAACCCTTGCAGAAAGAAGAAGAGGGAGCAAGGTTTTGGATGTGCCGTGCTTAACTTGGCCTGCCTTTCGCATGATCAGTGTCCCTGGAGCTCCTGGCTTTGTGGTTTTGTGAACCCTAACCCTAGGCATAACCCTAACCCTAGCCCTAAGCCTAACCCTAGACTGAGGCAGTAATCGGGCATTGGGCTGTGGGGAGTTCCGAGCAGAATGACGAAGAGGGAGCAAGGATTTGGATTGGCTGCGCTCAACTTGGCCTGCCTTTTGCATGGGGAGTATCCCTGGAGCTCCTGGCTTTGTGGTTTTCTGAACCCTAACCCTAGGCATAACCCTAACCCTAGCCCTAAGCCTAACCCTAGACTGAGGCAGAAATCGGGCATGGGGCTGTGGTGAGTTCCGAGCAGAATGACAAAGAGGGAGCAAGGATTTGGATGTGCTACGCTCAACTTGGCCTGCCTTTTGCATGGTGAGTATCCCTGGAGCTCCTGGCTTTGTGGTTTTGTGAACCCTAACCCTAGGCATAACCCTAACCCTAGCCCTAAGCCTAACCCTAGACTGAGGCAGAAATCGGGCATTGGGCTGTGGTGAGTTCCGAGCAGAATGACGAAGAGGGAGAGGGGATTTGGATGTGCTACGCTCAACTTGGCCTGCCTTTTGCATGGTGAGTATCCCTGGAGCTCCTGGCTTTGTGGTTTTGTGAACCCTAACCCTAGGCATAACCCTAACCCTAGCCCTAAGCCTAACCCTAGACTGAGGCAGTAATCGGGCATTGGGCTGTGGGGAGTTCCGAGCAGAATGACGAAGAGGGAGCAAGGATTTGGATTGGCTGCGCTCAACTTGGCCTGCCTTTTGCATGGGGAGTATCCCTGGAGCTCCTGGCTTTGTGGTTTTGTGAACCCTAACCCTAGGCATAACCCTAACCCTAGCCCTAAGCCTAACCCTAGACTGAGGCAGAAATCGGGCATGGGGCTGTGGTGAGTTCCGAGCAGAATGACAAAGAGGGAGCAAGGATTTGGATGTGCTACGCTCAACTTGGCCTGCCTTTTGCATGGTGAGTATCCCTGGAGCTCCTGGCTTTGTGGTTTTCTGAACCCTAACCCTAGGCATAACCCTAACCCTAGCCCTAAGCCTAACCCTAGACTGAGGCAGAAATCGGGCATTGGGCTGTGGTGAGTTCCGAGCAGAATGACGAAGAGGGAGAGGGGATTTGGATGTGCTACGCTCAACTTGGCCTGCCTTTTGCATGGTGAGTATCCCTGGAGCTCCTGGCTTTGTGGTTTTGTGAACCCTAACCCTAGGCATAACCCTAACCCTAGCCCTAAGCCTAACCCTAGACTGAGGCAGTAATCGGGCATTGGGCTGTGGTGAGTTCCGAGCAGAATGACAAAGAGGGAGCAAGGATTTGGATGTGCTACGCTCAACTTGGCCTGCCTTTTGCATGGTGAGTATCCCTGGAGCTCCTGGCTTTGTGGTTTTGTGAACCCTAACCCTAGGCATAACCCTAACCCTAGCCCTAAGCCTAACCCTAGACTGAGGCAGAAATCGGGCATTGGGCTGTGGGGAGTTCCGAGCAGAATGACGAAGAGGGAGCAAGGATTTGGATGTGCTACACTCAACTTGGCCTGCCTTTTGCATGGTGAGTATCCCTGGAGCTCCTGGCTTTGTGGTTTTCTGAACCCTAACCCTAGGCATAACCCTAACCCTAGCCCTAAACCTAACCCTAGACTGAGGCAGAAATCGGGCATTGGGCTGTGGTGAGTTCCGAGCAGAATGACGAAGAGGGAGCAAGGATTTGGATGTGCTACGCTCAACTTGGCCTGCCTTTTGCATGGTGAGTATCTCTGGAGCTCCTGGCTTTGTGGTTTTGTGAACCCTAACCCTAGGCATAACCCTAACCCTAGCCCTAAGCCGAACCCTAGACTGAGGCAGAAATCGGGCATTGGGCTGTGGTGAGTTCCGAGCAGAATGACAAAGAGGGAGAGGGGATTTGGATGTGCTACGCTCAACTTGGCCTGCCTTTTGCATGGGGAGTATCCCTGGAGCTCCTGGCTTTGTGGTTTTGTGAACCCTAACCCTAGGCATAACCCTAACCCTAGCCCTAAGCCTAACCCTAGACTGAGGCAGAAATCGGGCATTGGGCTGTGGTGAGTTCCGAGCAGAATGACGAAGAGGGAGCAAGGATTTGGATGTGCTACGCTCAACTTGGCCTGCCTTTTGCATGGTGAGTATCCCTGGAGCTCCTGGCTTTGTGGTTTTCTGAACCCTAACCCTAGGCATAACCCTAACCCTAGCCTTAAGCCTAACCCTAGACTGAGGCAGAAATCGGGCATTGGGCTGTGGTGAGTTCCGAGCAGAATGACGAAGAGGGAGAGGGGATTTGGATGTGCTACGCTCAACTTGGCCTGACTTTTGCATGCTTAGTGTGCCTGGGTCCCCTGGCTTTGTCGTTTTCTCAATCCTAACCCTAGTCAAAACCCTAACCCTAACCCTACCCCTAACCCTAACCCCTAACACTAACCCGAGCCCCTAACCCTAACCCTTGCAGAAAGAAGAAGAGGGAGCAAGGTTTTGGATGTGCCGTGCTTAACTTGGCCTGCCTTTCGCATGATCAGTGTCCCTGGAGCTCCTGGCTTTGTGGTTTTGTGAACCCTAACCCTAGGCATAACCCTAACCCTAGCGCTAAGCCTAACCCTAGACTGAGGCAGTAATCGGGCATTGGGCTGTGGGGAGTTCCGAGCAGAATGACGAAGAGGGAGCAAGGATTTGGATGTGCTACGCTCAACTTGGCCTGCCTTTTGCATGGTGAGTATCCCTGGAGCTCCTGGCTTTGTGGTTTTGTGAACCCTAACCCTAGGCATAACCCTAACCCTAGCCCTAAACCTAACCCTAGACTGAGGCAGAAATCGGGCATGGGGCTGTGGTGAGTTCCGAGCAGAATGAGGAAGAGGGAGAGGGGATTTGGATGTGCTACGCTCAACTTGGCCTGCCTTTTGCATGGGGAGTATCCCTGGAGCTCCTGGCTTTGTGGTTTTGTGAACCCTAACCCTAGGCATAACCCTAACCCTAGCCCTAAGCCTAACCCTAGACTGAGGCAGAAATCGGGCATTGGGCTGTGGGGAGTTCCGAGCAGAATGACGAAGAGGGAGAGGGGATTTGGATGTGCTACGCTCAACTTGGCCTGCCTTTTGCATGGTGAGTATCCCTGGAGCTCCTGGCTTTGTGGTTTTCTGAACCCTAACCCTAAGCATAACCCTAATCCTAGCCCTAAGCCTAACCCTAGACTGAGGCAGAAATCGGGCATTGGGCTGTGGTGAGTTCCGAGCAGAATGACAAAGAGGGAGAGGGGATTTGGATGTGCTACGCTCAACTTGGCCTGCCTTTTGCATGGTGAGTATCCCTGGAGCTCCTGGCTTTGTGGTTTTCTGAACCCTAACCCTAGGCATAACCCTAACCCTAGCCCTAAGCCTAACCCTAGACTGAGGCAGTAATCGGGCATTGGGCTGTGGGGAGTTCCGAGGAGAATGACAAAGAGGGAGAGGGGATTTGGATGTGCTACGCTCAACTTGGCCTGCCTTTTGCATGGTGAGTATCCCTGGAGCTCCTGGCTTTGTGGTTTTGTGAACCCTAACCCTAGGCATAACCCTAACCCTAGCCCTAAGCCTAACCCTAGACTGAGGCAGTAATCGGGCATTGGGCTGTGGGGAGTTCCGAGCAGAATGATGAAGAGGGAGAGGGGATTTGGATGTGCTACGCTCAACTTGGCCTGCCTTTTGCATGGTGAGTATCCCTGGAGCTCCTGGCTTTGTGGTTTTGTGAACCCTAACCCTAGGCATAACCCTAACCCTAGCCCTAAGCCTAACCCTAGACTGAGGCAGTAATCGGGCATTGGGCTGTGGTGAGTTCCGAGCAGAATGACGAAGAGGGAGAGGGGATTTGGATGTGCTACGCTCAACTTGGCCTGCCTTTTGCATGGTGAGTATCCCTGGAGCTCCTGGCTTTGTGGTTTTCTGAACCCTAACCCTAGGCATAACCCTAACCCTAGGCATAACCCTAACCCTAGCCTTAAGCCTAACCCTAGACTGAGGCAGAAATCGGGCATTGGGCTGTGGTGAGTTCCGAGCAGAATGACGAAGAGGGAGAGGGGATTTGGATGTGCTACGCTCAACTTGGCCTGCCTTTTGCATGCTTAGTGTGCCTGGGTCCCCTGGCTTTGTGGTTTTGTGAACCCTAACCCTAGTCAAAACCCTAACCCTAACCCTACCCCTAACCCTAACCCCTAACCCTAACCCGAGCCCCTAACCCTAACCCTTGCAGAAAGAAGAAGAGGGAGCAAGGTTTTGGATGTGCCGTGCTTAACTTGGCCTGCCTTTCGCATGATCAGTGTCCCTGGAGCTCCTGGCTTTGTGGTTTTGTGAACCCTAACCCTAGGCATAACCCTAACCCTAGCCCTAAGCCTAACCCTAGACTGAGGCAGAAATCGGGCATGGGGCTGTGGTGAGTTCCGAGCAGAATGACAAAGAGGGAGCAAGGATTTGGATGTGCTACGCTCAACTTGGCCTGCCTTTTGCATGGGGAGTATCCCTGGAGCTCCTGGCTTTGTGGTTTTCTGAACCCTAACCCTAGGCATAACCCTAACCCTAGCCCTAAGCCTAACCCTAGACTGAGGCAGAAATCGGGCATTGGGCTGTGGTGAATTCCGAGCAGAATGACGAAGAGGGAGAGGGGATTTGGATGTGCTACGCTCAACTTGGCCTGCCTTTTGCATGCTTAGTGTGCCTGGGTCCCCTGGCTTTGTCGTTTTCTCAATCCTAACCCTAGTCAAAACCCTAACCCTAACCCTACCCCTAACCCTAACCCCTAACACTAACCCGAGCCCCTAACCCTAACCCTTGCAGAAAGAAGAAGAGGGAGCAAGGTTTTGGATGTGCCGTGCTTAACTTGGCCTGCCTTTCGCATGATCAGTGTCCCTGGAGCTCCTGGCATGGCGGTTTTGTGAACCCTAACCCTAGGCATAACCCTAACCCTAGCCCTAAGCCTAACCCTAGACTGAGCCAGTAATCTGGCATTGGGCTGTGGGAAGTTCTGAGCAGAATGACGTAGAGGGAGCAAGGATTTGGATGTGCTACGCTCAACTTGGCCTGCCTTTTGCATGGTGAGTATCCCTGGAGCTCCTGGCTTTGTGGTTTTGTGAACCCTAACCCTAGGCATAACCCTAACCCTAGCCCTAAACCTAACCCTAGACTGAGCCAGTAATCGGGCATTGGGCTGTGGTGAGTTCCGAGGAGAATGACAAAGAGGGAGAGGGGATTTGGATGTGCTACGCTCAACTTGGCCTGCCTTTTGCATGGTGAGTATCCCTGGAGCTCCTGGCTTTGTGGTTTTGTGAACCCTAACCCTAGACATAACCCTAACCCTAGCGCTAAGCCTAACCCTAGACTGAGGCAGTAATCGGGCATTGGGCTGTGGTGAGTTCCGAGCAGAATGACGAAGAGGGAGAGGGGATTTGGATGTGCTACGCTCAACTTGGCCTGCCTTTTGCATGGTGAGTATCCCTGGAGCTCCTGGCTTTGTGGTTTTGTGAACCCTAACCCTAGGCATAACCCTAACCCTAGCCCTAAGCCTAACACTAGACTGAGGCAGTAATCGGGCATTGGGCTGTGGTGAGTTCCGAGCAGAATGACGAAGAGGGAGAGGGGATTTGGATGTGCTACGCTCAACTTGGCCTGCCTTTTGCATGGTGAGTATCCCTGGAGCTCCTGGCTTTGTGGTTTTCTGAACCCTAACCCTAGGCATAACCCTAACCCTAGGCATAACCCTAACCCTAGCCTTAAGCCTAACCCTAGACTGAGGCAGAAATCGGGCATTGGGCTGTGGTGAGTTCCGAGCAGAATGACGTAGAGGGAGAGGGGATTTGGATGTGCTACGCTCAACTTGGCCTGCCTTTTGCATGCTTAGTGTGCCTGGGTCCCCTGGCTTTGTGGTTTTGTGAACCCTAACCCTAGTCAAAACCCTAACCCTAACCCTACCCCTAACCCTAACCCCTAACCCTAACCCGAGCCCCTAACCCTAACCCTTGCAGAAAGAAGAAGAGGGAGCAAGGTTTTGGATGTGCCGTGCTTAACTTGGCCTGCCTTTCGCATGATCAGTGTCCCTGGAGCTCCTGGCTTTGTGGTTTTGTGAACCCTAACCCTAGGCATAACCCTAACCCTAGCCCTAAGCCTAACCCTAGACTGAGGCAGAAATCGGGCATTGGGCTGTGGGGAGTTCCGAGCAGAATGACGAAGAGGGAGCAAGGATTTGGATTGGCTGCGCTCAACTTGGCCTGCCTTTTGCATGGGGAGTATCCCTGGAGCTCCTGGCTTTGTGGTTTTGTGAACCCTAACCCTAGGCATAACCCTAACCCTAGCCCTAAGCCTAACCCTAGACTGAGGCAGAAATCGGGCATGGGGCTGTGGTGAGTTCCGAGCAGAATGACAAAGAGGGAGCAAGGATTTGGATGTGCTACGCTCAACTTGGCCTGCCTTTTGCATGGTGAGTATCCCTGGAGCTCCTGGCTTTGTGGTTTTGTGAACCCTAACCCTAGGCATAACCCTAACCCTAGCCCTAAGCCTAACCCTAGACTGAGGCAGAAATCGGGCATTGGGCTGTGGTGAGTTCCGAGCAGAATGACGAAGAGGGAGAGGGGATTTGGATGTGCTACGCTCAACTTGGCCTGCCTTTTGCATGGTGAGTATCCCTGGAGCTCCTGGCTTTGTGGTTTTGTGAACCCTAACCCTAGGCATAACCCTAACCCTAGCCCTAAGCCTAACCCTAGACTGAGGCAGTAATCGGGCATTGGGCTGTGGGGAGTTCCGAGCAGAATGACGAAGAGGGAGCAAGGATTTGGATTGGCTGCGCTCAACTTGGCCTGCCTTTTGCATGGTGAGTATCCCTGGAGCTCCTGGCTTTGTGGTTTTCTGAACCCTAACCCTAGGCATAACCCTAACCCTAGCCCTAAGCCTAACCCTAGACTGAGGCAGAAATCGGGCATGGGGCTGTGGTGAGTTCCGAGCAGAATGACAAAGAGGGAGCAAGGATTTGGATGTGCTACGCTCAACTTGGCCTGCCTTTTGCATGGTGAGTATCCCTGGAGCTCCTGGCTTTGTGGTTTTCTGAACCCTAACCCTAGGCATAACCCTAACCCTAGCCCTAAGCCTAACCCTAGACTGAGGCAGAAATCGGGCATTGGGCTGTGGTGAGTTCCGAGCAGAATGACGAAGAGGGAGAGGGGATTTGGATGTGCTACGCTCAACTTGGCCTGCCTTTTGCATGGTGAGTATCCCTGGAGCTCCTGGCTTTGTGGTTTTGTGAACCCTAACCCTAGGCATAACCCTAACCCTAGCCCTAAGCCTAACCCTAGACTGAGGCAGTAATCGGGCATTGGGCTGTGGTGAGTTCCGAGCAGAATGACAAAGAGGGAGCAAGGATTTGGATGTGCTACGCTCAACTTGGCCTGCCTTTTGCATGGTGAGTATCCCTGGAGCTCCTGGCTTTGTGGTTTTGTGAACCCTAACCCTAGGCATAACCCTAACCCTAGCCCTAAGCCTAACCCTAGACTGAGGCAGAAATCGGGCATTGGGCTGTGGGGAGTTCCGAGCAGAATGACGAAGAGGGAGCAAGGATTTGGATGTGCTACACTCAACTTGGCCTGCCTTTTGCATGGTGAGTATCCCTGGAGCTCCTGGCTTTGTGGTTTTCTGAACCCTAACCCTAGGCATAACCCTAACCCTAGCCCTAAACCTAACCCTAGACTGAGGCAGAAATCGGGCATTGGGCTGTGGTGAGTTCCGAGCAGAATGACGAAGAGGGAGCAAGGATTTGGATGTGCTACGCTCAACTTGGCCTGCCTTTTGCATGGTGAGTATCTCTGGAGCTCCTGGCTTTGTGGTTTTGTGAACCCTAACCCTAGGCATAACCCTAACCCTAGCCCTAAGCCGAACCCTAGACTGAGGCAGAAATCGGGCATTGGGCTGTGGTGAGTTCCGAGCAGAATGACAAAGAGGGAGAGGGGATTTGGATGTGCTACGCTCAACTTGGCCTGCCTTTTGCATGGGGAGTATCCCTGGAGCTCCTGGCTTTGTGGTTTTGTGAACCCTAACCCTAGGCATAACCCTAACCCTAGCCCTAAGCCTAACCCTAGACTGAGGCAGAAATCGGGCATTGGGCTGTGGTGAGTTCCGAGCAGAATGACGAAGAGGGAGCAAGGATTTGGATGTGCTACGCTCAACTTGGCCTGCCTTTTGCATGGTGAGTATCCCTGGAGCTCCTGGCTTTGTGGTTTTCTGAACCCTAACCCTAGGCATAACCCTAACCCTAGCCTTAAGCCTAACCCTAGACTGAGGCAGAAATCGGGCATTGGGCTGTGGTGAGTTCCGAGCAGAATGACGAAGAGGGAGAGGGGATTTGGATGTGCTACGCTCAACTTGGCCTGACTTTTGCATGCTTAGTGTGCCTGGGTCCCCTGGCTTTGTCGTTTTCTCAATCCTAACCCTAGTCAAAACCCTAACCCTAACCCTACCCCTAACCCTAACCCCTAACACTAACCCGAGCCCCTAACCCTAACCCTTGCAGAAAGAAGAAGAGGGAGCAAGGTTTTGGATGTGCCGTGCTTAACTTGGCCTGCCTTTCGCATGATCAGTGTCCCTGGAGCTCCTGGCTTTGTGGTTTTGTGAACCCTAACCCTAGGCATAACCCTAACCCTAGCCCTAAGCCTAACCCTAGACTGAGGCAGTAATCGGGCATTGGGCTGTGGGGAGTTCCGAGCAGAATGACGAAGAGGGAGCAAGGATTTGGATGTGCTACGCTCAACTTGGCCTGCCTTTTGCATGGTGAGTATCCCTGGAGCTCCTGGCTTTGTGGTTTTGTGAACCCTAACCCTAGGCATAACCCTAACCCTAGCCCTAAACCTAACCCTAGACTGAGGCAGAAATCGGGCATGGGGCTGTGGTGAGTTCCGAGCAGAATGAGGAAGAGGGAGAGGGGATTTGGATGTGCTACGCTCAACTTGGCCTGCCTTTTGCATGGGGAGTATCCCTGGAGCTCCTGGCTTTGTGGTTTTGTGAACCCTAACCCTAGGCATAACCCTAACCCTAGCCCTAAGCCTAACCCTAGACTGAGGCAGAAATCGGGCATTGGGCTGTGGGGAGTTCCGAGCAGAATGACGAAGAGGGAGAGGGGATTTGGATGTGCTACGCTCAACTTGGCCTGCCTTTTGCATGGTGAGTATCCCTGGAGCTCCTGGCTTTGTGGTTTTCTGAACCCTAACCCTAAGCATAACCCTAATCCTAGCCCTAAGCCTAACCCTAGACTGAGGCAGAAATCGGGCATTGGGCTGTGGTGAGTTCCGAGCAGAATGACAAAGAGGGAGAGGGGATTTGGATGTGCTACGCTCAACTTGGCCTGCCTTTTGCATGGTGAGTATCCCTGGAGCTCCTGGCTTTGTGGTTTTCTGAACCCTAACCCTAGGCATAACCCTAACCCTAGCCCTAAGCCTAACCCTAGACTGAGGCAGTAATCGGGCATTGGGCTGTGGGGAGTTCCGAGGAGAATGACAAAGAGGGAGAGGGGATTTGGATGTGCTACGCTCAACTTGGCCTGCCTTTTGCATGGTGAGTATCCCTGGAGCTCCTGGCTTTGTGGTTTTGTGAACCCTAACCCTAGGCATAACCCTAACCCTAGCCCTAAGCCTAACCCTAGACTGAGGCAGTAATCGGGCATTGGGCTGTGGGGAGTTCCGAGCAGAATGATGAAGAGGGAGAGGGGATTTGGATGTGCTACGCTCAACTTGGCCTGCCTTTTGCATGGTGAGTATCCCTGGAGCTCCTGGCTTTGTGGTTTTGTGAACCCTAACCCTAGGCATAACCCTAACCCTAGCCCTAAGCCTAACCCTAGACTGAGGCAGTAATCGGGCATTGGGCTGTGGTGAGTTCCGAGCAGAATGACGAAGAGGGAGAGGGGATTTGGATGTGCTACGCTCAACTTGGCCTGCCTTTTGCATGGTGAGTATCCCTGGAGCTCCTGGCTTTGTGGTTTTCTGAACCCTAACCCTAGGCATAACCCTAACCCTAGGCATAACCCTAACCCTAGCCTTAAGCCTAACCCTAGACTGAGGCAGAAATCGGGCATTGGGCTGTGGTGAGTTCCGAGCAGAATGACGAAGAGGGAGAGGGGATTTGGATGTGCTACGCTCAACTTGGCCTGCCTTTTGCATGCTTAGTGTGCCTGGGTCCCCTGGCTTTGTGGTTTTGTGAACCCTAACCCTAGTCAAAACCCTAACCCTAACCCTACCCCTAACCCTAACCCCTAACCCTAACCCGAGCCCCTAACCCTAACCCTTGCAGAAAGAAGAAGAGGGAGCAAGGTTTTGGATGTGCCGTGCTTAACTTGGCCTGCCTTTCGCATGATCAGTGTCCCTGGAGCTCCTGGCTTTGTGGTTTTGTGAACCCTAACCCTAGGCATAACCCTAACCCTAGCCCTAAGCCTAACCCTAGACTGAGGCAGAAATCGGGCATGGGGCTGTGGTGAGTTCCGAGCAGAATGACAAAGAGGGAGCAAGGATTTGGATGTGCTACGCTCAACTTGGCCTGCCTTTTGCATGGGGAGTATCCCTGGAGCTCCTGGCTTTGTGGTTTTGTGAACCCTAACCCTAGGCATAACCCTAACCCTAGCCCTAAGCCTAACCCTAGACTGAGGCAGAAATCGGGCATGGGGCTGTGGTGAGTTCCGAGCAGAATGACAAAGAGGGAGCAAGGATTTGGATGTGCTACGCTCAACTTGGCCTGCCTTTTGCATGGTGAGTATCCCTGGAGCTCCTGGCTTTGTGGTTTTGTGAACCCTAACCCTAGGCATAACCCTAACCCTAGCCCTAAGCCTAACCCTAGACTGAGGCAGTAATCGGGCATTGGGCTGCGGTGAGTTCCGAGCAGAATGACGAAGAGGGAGAGGGGATTTGGATGTGCTACGCTCAACTTGGCCTGCCTTTTGCATGGTGAGTATCCCTGGAGCTCCTGGCTTTGTGGTTTTCTGAACCCTAACCCTAGGCATAACCCTAACCCTAGGCATAACCCTAACCCTAGCCTTAAGCCTAACCCTAGACTGAGGCAGAAATCGGGCATTGGGCTGTGGTGAGTTCCGAGCAGAATGACGAAGAGGGAGAGGGGATTTGGATGTGCTACGCTCAACTTGGCCTGCCTTTTGCATGCTTAGTGTGCCTGGGTCCCCTGGCTTTGTGGTTTTGTGAACCCTAACCCTAGGCATAACCCTAACCCTAACCCTACCCCTAACCCTAACCCCTAACCCTAACCCGAGCCCCTAACCCTAACCCTTGCAGAAAGAAGAAGAGGGAGCAAGGTTTTGGATGTGCCGTGCTTAACTTGGCCTGCCTTTCGCATGATCAGTGTCCCTGGAGCTCCTGGCTTTGTGGTTTTGTGAACCCTAACCCTAGGCATAACCCTAACCCTAGCCCTAAGCCTAACCCTAGACTGAGGCAGAAATCGGGCATTGGGCTGTGGGGAGTTCCGAGCAGAATGACGAAGAGGGAGCAAGGATTTGGATTGGCTGCGCTCAACTTGGCCTGCCTTTTGCATGGGGAGTATCCCTGGAGCTCCTGGCTTTGTGGTTTTCTGAACCCTAACCCTAGGCATAACCCTAACCCTAGCCCTAAGCCTAACCCTAGACTGAGGCAGAAATCGGGCATGGGGCTGTGGTGAGTTCCGAGCAGAATGACAAAGAGGGAGCAAGGATTTGGATGTGCTACGCTCAACTTGGCCTGCCTTTTGCATGGTGAGTATCCCTGGAGCTCCTGGCTTTGTGGTTTTCTGAACCCTAACCCTAGGCATAACCCTAACCCTAGCCCTAAGCTTAACCCTAGACTGAGGCAGTAATCGGGCATTGGGCTGTGGTGAGTTCCGAGCAGAATGACAAAGAGGGAGCAAGGATTTGGATGTGCTACGCTCAACTTGGCCTGCCTTTTGCATGGGGAGTATCTCTGGAGCTCCTGGCTTTGTGGTTTTGTGAACCCTAACCCTAGACATAACCCTAACCCTAGCGCTAAGCCTAACCCTAGACTGAGGCAGTAATCGGGCATTGGGCTGTGGTGAGTTCCGAGCAGAATGACGAAGAGGGAGAGGGGATTTGGATGTGCTACGCTCAACTTGGCCTGCCTTTTGCATGGTGAGTATCCCTGGAGCTCCTGGCTTTGTGGTTTTGTGAACCCTAACCCTAGGCATAACCCTAACCCTAGCCCTAAGCCTAACACTAGACTGAGGCAGTAATCGGGCATTGGGCTGTGGTGAGTTCCGAGCAGAATGACGAAGAGGGAGAGGGGATTTGGATGTGCTACGCTCAACTTGGCCTGCCTTTTGCATGGTGAGTATCCCTGGAGCTCCTGGCTTTGTGGTTTTCTGAACCCTAACCCTAGGCATAACCCTAACCCTAGGCATAACCCTAACCCTAGCCTTAAGCCTAACCCTAGACTGAGGCAGAAATCGGGCATTGGGCTGTGGTGAGTTCCGAGCAGAATGACGTAGAGGGAGAGGGGATTTGGATGTGCTACGCTCAACTTGGCCTGCCTTTTGCATGCTTAGTGTGCCTGGGTCCCCTGGCTTTGTGGTTTTGTGAACCCTAACCCTAGTCAAAACCCTAACCCTAACCCTACCCCTAACCCTAACCCCTAACCCTAACCCGAGCCCCTAACCCTAACCCTTGCAGAAAGAAGAAGAGGGAGCAAGGTTTTGGATGTGCCGTGCTTAACTTGGCCTGCCTTTCGCATGATCAGTGTCCCTGGAGCTCCTGGCTTTGTGGTTTTGTGAACCCTAACCCTAGGCATAACCCTAACCCTAGCCCTAAGCCTAACCCTAGACTGAGGCAGAAATCGGGCATTGGGCTGTGGGGAGTTCCGAGCAGAATGACGAAGAGGGAGCAAGGATTTGGATTGGCTGCGCTCAACTTGGCCTGCCTTTTGCATGGGGAGTATCCCTGGAGCTCCTGGCTTTGTGGTTTTGTGAACCCTAACCCTAGGCATAACCCTAACCCTAGCCCTAAGCCTAACCCTAGACTGAGGCAGAAATCGGGCATTGGGCTGTGGTGAGTTCCGAGCAGAATGACGAAGAGGGAGAGGGGATTTGGATGTGCTACGCTCAACTTGGCCTGCCTTTTGCATGGTGAGTATCCCTGGAGCTCCTGGCTTTGTGGTTTTGTGAACCCTAACCCTAGGCATAACCCTAACCCTAGCCCTAAGCCTAACCCTAGACTGAGGCAGTAATCGGGCATTGGGCTGTGGGGAGTTCCGAGCAGAATGACGAAGAGGGAGCAAGGATTTGGATTGGCTGCGCTCAACTTGGCCTGCCTTTTGCATGGGGAGTATCCCTGGAGCTCCTGGCTTTGTGGTTTTCTGAACCCTAACCCTAGGCATAACCCTAACCCTAGCCCTAAGCCTAACCCTAGACTGAGGCAGAAATCGGGCATGGGGCTGTGGTGAGTTCCGAGCAGAATGACAAAGAGGGAGCAAGGATTTGGATGTGCTACGCTCAACTTGGCCTGCCTTTTGCATGGTGAGTATCCCTGGAGCTCCTGGCTTTGTGGTTTTCTGAACCCTAACCCTAGGCATAACCCTAACCCTAGCCCTAAGCCTAACCCTAGACTGAGGCAGAAATCGGGCATTGGGCTGTGGTGAGTTCCGAGCAGAATGACGAAGAGGGAGAGGGGATTTGGATGTGCTACGCTCAACTTGGCCTGCCTTTTGCATGGTGAGTATCCCTGGAGCTCCTGGCTTTGTGGTTTTGTGAACCCTAACCCTAGGCATAACCCTAACCCTAGCCCTAAGCCTAACCCTAGACTGAGGCAGTAATCGGGCATTGGGCTGTGGTGAGTTCCGAGCAGAATGACAAAGAGGGAGCAAGGATTTGGATGTGCTACGCTCAACTTGGCCTGCCTTTTGCATGGTGAGTATCCCTGGAGCTCCTGGCTTTGTGGTTTTGTGAACCCTAACCCTAGGCATAACCCTAACCCTAGCCCTAAGCCTAACCCTAGACTGAGGCAGAAATCGGGCATTGGGCTGTGGGGAGTTCCGAGCAGAATGACGAAGAGGGAGCAAGGATTTGGATGTGCTACACTCAACTTGGCCTGCCTTTTGCATGGTGAGTATCCCTGGAGCTCCTGGCTTTGTGGTTTTCTGAACCCTAACCCTAGGCATAACCCTAACCCTAGCCCTAAACCTAACCCTAGACTGAGGCAGAAATCGGGCATTGGGCTGTGGTGAGTTCCGAGCAGAATGACGAAGAGGGAGCAAGGATTTGGATGTGCTACGCTCAACTTGGCCTGCCTTTTGCATGGTGAGTATCTCTGGAGCTCCTGGCTTTGTGGTTTTGTGAACCCTAACCCTAGGCATAACCCTAACCCTAGCCCTAAGCCGAACCCTAGACTGAGGCAGTAATCGGGCATTGGGCTGTGGTGAGTTCCGAGCAGAATGACAAAGAGGGAGAGGGGATTTGGATGTGCTACGCTCAACTTGGCCTGCCTTTTGCATGGGGAGTATCCCTGGAGCTCCTGGCTTTGTGGTTTTGTGAACCCTAACCCTAGGCATAACCCTAACCCTAGCCCTAAGCCTAACCCTAGACTGAGGCAGAAATCGGGCATTGGGCTGTGGTGAGTTCCGAGCAGAATGACGAAGAGGGAGCAAGGATTTGGATGTGCTACGCTCAACTTGGCCTGCCTTTTGCATGGTGAGTATCCCTGGAGCTCCTGGCTTTGTGGTTTTCTGAACCCTAACCCTAGGCATAACCCTAACCCTAGCCTTAAGCCTAACCCTAGACTGAGGCAGAAATCGGGCATTGGGCTGTGGTGAGTTCCGAGCAGAATGACGAAGAGGGAGAGGGGATTTGGATGTGCTACGCTCAACTTGGCCTGACTTTTGCATGCTTAGTGTGCCTGGGTCCCCTGGCTTTGTCGTTTTCTCAATCCTAACCCTAGTCAAAACCCTAACCCTAACCCTACCCCTAACCCTAACCCCTAACACTAACCCGAGCCCCTAACCCTAACCCTTGCAGAAAGAAGAAGAGGGAGCAAGGTTTTGGATGTGCCGTGCTTAACTTGGCCTGCCTTTCGCATGATCAGTGTCCCTGGAGCTCCTGGCTTTGTGGTTTTGTGAACCCTAACCCTAGGCATAACCCTAACCCTAGCCCTAAGCCTAACCCTAGACTGAGGCAGTAATCGGGCATTGGGCTGTGGGGAGTTCCGAGCAGAATGACGAAGAGGGAGCAAGGATTTGGATGTGCTACGCTCAACTTGGCCTGCCTTTTGCATGGTGAGTATCCCTGGAGCTCCTGGCTTTGTGGTTTTGTGAACCCTAACCCTAGGCATAACCCTAACCCTAGCCCTAAACCTAACCCTAGACTGAGGCAGAAATCGGGCATGGGGCTGTGGTGAGTTCCGAGCAGAATGAGGAAGAGGGAGAGGGGATTTGGATGTGCTACGCTCAACTTGGCCTGCCTTTTGCATGGGGAGTATCCCTGGAGCTCCTGGCTTTGTGGTTTTGTGAACCCTAACCCTAGGCATAACCCTAACCCTAGCCCTAAGCCTAACCCTAGACTGAGGCAGAAATCGGGCATTGGGCTGTGGGGAGTTCCGAGCAGAATGACGAAGAGGGAGAGGGGATTTGGATGTGCTACGCTCAACTTGGCCTGCCTTTTGCATGGTGAGTATCCCTGGAGCTCCTGGCTTTGTGGTTTTCTGAACCCTAACCCTAAGCATAACCCTAATCCTAGCCCTAAGCCTAACCCTAGACTGAGGCAGAAATCGGGCATTGGGCTGTGGTGAGTTCCGAGCAGAATGACAAAGAGGGAGAGGGGATTTGGATGTGCTACGCTCAACTTGGCCTGCCTTTTGCATGGTGAGTATCCCTGGAGCTCCTGGCTTTGTGGTTTTCTGAACCCTAACCCTAGGCATAACCCTAACCCTAGCCCTAAGCCTAACCCTAGACTGAGGCAGTAATCGGGCATTGGGCTGTGGGGAGTTCCGAGGAGAATGACAAAGAGGGAGAGGGGATTTGGATGTGCTACGCTCAACTTGGCCTGCCTTTTGCATGGTGAGTATCCCTGGAGCTCCTGGCTTTGTGGTTTTGTGAACCCTAACCCTAGGCATAACCCTAACCCTAGCCCTAAGCCTAACCCTAGACTGAGGCAGTAATCGGGCATTGGGCTGTGGGGAGTTCCGAGCAGAATGATGAAGAGGGAGAGGGGATTTGGATGTGCTACGCTCAACTTGGCCTGCCTTTTGCATGGTGAGTATCCCTGGAGCTCCTGGCTTTGTGGTTTTGTGAACCCTAACCCTAGGCATAACCCTAACCCTAGCCCTAAGCCTAACCCTAGACTGAGGCAGTAATCGGGCATTGGGCTGTGGTGAGTTCCGAGCAGAATGACGAAGAGGGAGAGGGGATTTGGATGTGCTACGCTCAACTTGGCCTGCCTTTTGCATGGTGAGTATCCCTGGAGCTCCTGGCTTTGTGGTTTTCTGAACCCTAACCCTAGGCATAACCCTAACCCTAGGCATAACCCTAACCCTAGCCTTAAGCCTAACCCTAGACTGAGGCAGAAATCGGGCATTGGGCTGTGGTGAGTTCCGAGCAGAATGACGAAGAGGGAGAGGGGATTTGGATGTGCTACGCTCAACTTGGCCTGCCTTTTGCATGCTTAGTGTGCCTGGGTCCCCTGGCTTTGTGGTTTTGTGAACCCTAACCCTAGTCAAAACCCTAACCCTAACCCTACCCCTAACCCTAACCCCTAACCCTAACCCGAGCCCCTAACCCTAACCCTTGCAGAAAGAAGAAGAGGGAGCAAGGTTTTGGATGTGCCGTGCTTAACTTGGCCTGCCTTTCGCATGATCAGTGTCCCTGGAGCTCCTGGCTTTGTGGTTTTGTGAACCCTAACCCTAGGCATAACCCTAACCCTAGCCCTAAGCCTAACCCTAGACTGAGGCAGAAATCGGGCATGGGGCTGTGGTGAGTTCCGAGCAGAATGACAAAGAGGGAGCAAGGATTTGGATGTGCTACGCTCAACTTGGCCTGCCTTTTGCATGGGGAGTATCCCTGGAGCTCCTGGCTTTGTGGTTTTCTGAACCCTAACCCTAGGCATAACCCTAACCCTAGCCCTAAGCCTAACCCTAGACTGAGGCAGAAATCGGGCATTGGGCTGTGGTGAATTCCGAGCAGAATGACGAAGAGGGAGAGGGGATTTGGATGTGCTACGCTCAACTTGGCCTGCCTTTTGCATGCTTAGTGTGCCTGGGTCCCCTGGCTTTGTCGTTTTCTCAATCCTAACCCTAGTCAAAACCCTAACCCTAACCCTACCCCTAACCCTAACCCCTAACACTAACCCGAGCCCCTAACCCTAACCCTTGCAGAAAGAAGAAGAGGGAGCAAGGTTTTGGATGTGCCGTGCTTAACTTGGCCTGCCTTTCGCATGATCAGTGTCCCTGGAGCTCCTGGCATGGCGGTTTTGTGAACCCTAACCCTAGGCATAACCCTAACCCTAGCCCTAAGCCTAACCCTAGACTGAGCCAGTAATCTGGCATTGGGCTGTGGGAAGTTCTGAGCAGAATGACGTAGAGGGAGCAAGGATTTGGATGTGCTACGCTCAACTTGGCCTGCCTTTTGCATGGTGAGTATCCCTGGAGCTCCTGGCTTTGTGGTTTTGTGAACCCTAACCCTAGGCATAACCCTAACCCTAGCCCTAAACCTAACCCTAGACTGAGCCAGTAATCGGGCATTGGGCTGTGGTGAGTTCCGAGGAGAATGACAAAGAGGGAGAGGGGATTTGGATGTGCTACGCTCAACTTGGCCTGCCTTTTGCATGGTGAGTATCCCTGGAGCTCCTGGCTTTGTGGTTTTGTGAACCCTAACCCTAGACATAACCCTAACCCTAGCGCTAAGCCTAACCCTAGACTGAGGCAGTAATCGGGCATTGGGCTGTGGTGAGTTCCGAGCAGAATGACGAAGAGGGAGAGGGGATTTGGATGTGCTACGCTCAACTTGGCCTGCCTTTTGCATGGTGAGTATCCCTGGAGCTCCTGGCTTTGTGGTTTTGTGAACCCTAACCCTAGGCATAACCCTAACCCTAGCCCTAAGCCTAACACTAGACTGAGGCAGTAATCGGGCATTGGGCTGTGGTGAGTTCCGAGCAGAATGACGAAGAGGGAGAGGGGATTTGGATGTGCTACGCTCAACTTGGCCTGCCTTTTGCATGGTGAGTATCCCTGGAGCTCCTGGCTTTGTGGTTTTCTGAACCCTAACCCTAGGCATAACCCTAACCCTAGGCATAACCCTAACCCTAGCCTTAAGCCTAACCCTAGACTGAGGCAGAAATCGGGCATTGGGCTGTGGTGAGTTCCGAGCAGAATGACGTAGAGGGAGAGGGGATTTGGATGTGCTACGCTCAACTTGGCCTGCCTTTTGCATGCTTAGTGTGCCTGGGTCCCCTGGCTTTGTGGTTTTGTGAACCCTAACCCTAGTCAAAACCCTAACCCTAACCCTACCCCTAACCCTAACCCCTAACCCTAACCCGAGCCCCTAACCCTAACCCTTGCAGAAAGAAGAAGAGGGAGCAAGGTTTTGGATGTGCCGTGCTTAACTTGGCCTGCCTTTCGCATGATCAGTGTCCCTGGAGCTCCTGGCTTTGTGGTTTTGTGAACCCTAACCCTAGGCATAACCCTAACCCTAGCCCTAAGCCTAACCCTAGACTGAGGCAGAAATCGGGCATTGGGCTGTGGGGAGTTCCGAGCAGAATGACGAAGAGGGAGCAAGGATTTGGATTGGCTGCGCTCAACTTGGCCTGCCTTTTGCATGGGGAGTATCCCTGGAGCTCCTGGCTTTGTGGTTTTGTGAACCCTAACCCTAGGCATAACCCTAACCCTAGCCCTAAGCCTAACCCTAGACTGAGGCAGAAATCGGGCATGGGGCTGTGGTGAGTTCCGAGCAGAATGACAAAGAGGGAGCAAGGATTTGGATGTGCTACGCTCAACTTGGCCTGCCTTTTGCATGGTGAGTATCCCTGGAGCTCCTGGCTTTGTGGTTTTGTGAACCCTAACCCTAGGCATAACCCTAACCCTAGCCCTAAGCCTAACCCTAGACTGAGGCAGAAATCGGGCATTGGGCTGTGGTGAGTTCCGAGCAGAATGACGAAGAGGGAGAGGGGATTTGGATGTGCTACGCTCAACTTGGCCTGCCTTTTGCATGGTGAGTATCCCTGGAGCTCCTGGCTTTGTGGTTTTGTGAACCCTAACCCTAGGCATAACCCTAACCCTAGCCCTAAGCCTAACCCTAGACTGAGGCAGTAATCGGGCATTGGGCTGTGGGGAGTTCCGAGCAGAATGACGAAGAGGGAGCAAGGATTTGGATTGGCTGCGCTCAACTTGGCCTGCCTTTTGCATGGGGAGTATCCCTGGAGCTCCTGGCTTTGTGGTTTTCTGAACCCTAACCCTAGGCATAACCCTAACCCTAGCCCTAAGCCTAACCCTAGACTGAGGCAGAAATCGGGCATGGGGCTGTGGTGAGTTCCGAGCAGAATGACAAAGAGGGAGCAAGGATTTGGATGTGCTACGCTCAACTTGGCCTGCCTTTTGCATGGTGAGTATCCCTGGAGCTCCTGGCTTTGTGGTTTTCTGAACCCTAACCCTAGGCATAACCCTAACCCTAGCCCTAAGCCTAACCCTAGACTGAGGCAGAAATCGGGCATTGGGCTGTGGTGAGTTCCGAGCAGAATGACGAAGAGGGAGAGGGGATTTGGATGTGCTACGCTCAACTTGGCCTGCCTTTTGCATGGTGAGTATCCCTGGAGCTCCTGGCTTTGTGGTTTTGTGAACCCTAACCCTAGGCATAACCCTAACCCTAGCCCTAAGCCTAACCCTAGACTGAGGCAGTAATCGGGCATTGGGCTGTGGTGAGTTCCGAGCAGAATGACAAAGAGGGAGCAAGGATTTGGATGTGCTACGCTCAACTTGGCCTGCCTTTTGCATGGTGAGTATCCCTGGAGCTCCTGGCTTTGTGGTTTTGTGAACCCTAACCCTAGGCATAACCCTAACCCTAGCCCTAAGCCTAACCCTAGACTGAGGCAGAAATCGGGCATTGGGCTGTGGGGAGTTCCGAGCAGAATGACGAAGAGGGAGCAAGGATTTGGATGTGCTACACTCAACTTGGCCTGCCTTTTGCATGGTGAGTATCCCTGGAGCTCCTGGCTTTGTGGTTTTCTGAACCCTAACCCTAGGCATAACCCTAACCCTAGCCCTAAACCTAACCCTAGACTGAGGCAGAAATCGGGCATTGGGCTGTGGTGAGTTCCGAGCAGAATGACGAAGAGGGAGCAAGGATTTGGATGTGCTACGCTCAACTTGGCCTGCCTTTTGCATGGTGAGTATCTCTGGAGCTCCTGGCTTTGTGGTTTTGTGAACCCTAACCCTAGGCATAACCCTAACCCTAGCCCTAAGCCGAACCCTAGACTGAGGCAGAAATCGGGCATTGGGCTGTGGTGAGTTCCGAGCAGAATGACAAAGAGGGAGAGGGGATTTGGATGTGCTACGCTCAACTTGGCCTGCCTTTTGCATGGGGAGTATCCCTGGAGCTCCTGGCTTTGTGGTTTTGTGAACCCTAACCCTAGGCATAACCCTAACCCTAGCCCTAAGCCTAACCCTAGACTGAGGCAGAAATCGGGCATTGGGCTGTGGTGAGTTCCGAGCAGAATGACGAAGAGGGAGAGGGGATTTGGATGTGCTACGCTCAACTTGGCCTGCCTTTTGCATGGTGAGTATCCCTGGAGCTCCTGGCTTTGTGGTTTTCTGAACCCTAACCCTAGGCATAACCCTAACCCTAGCCTTAAGCCTAACCCTAGACTGAGGCAGAAATCGGGCATTGGGCTGTGGTGAGTTCCGAGCAGAATGACGAAGAGGGAGAGGGGATTTGGATGTGCTACGCTCAACTTGGCCTGACTTTTGCATGCTTAGTGTGCCTGGGTCCCCTGGCTTTGTCGTTTTCTCAATCCTAACCCTAGTCAAAACCCTAACCCTAACCCTACCCCTAACCCTAACCCCTAACACTAACCCGAGCCCCTAACCCTAACCCTTGCAGAAAGAAGAAGAGGGAGCAAGGTTTTGGATGTGCCGTGCTTAACTTGGCCTGCCTTTCGCATGATCAGTGTCCCTGGAGCTCCTGGCTTTGTGGTTTTGTGAACCCTAACCCTAGGCATAACCCTAACCCTAGCCCTAAGCCTAACCCTAGACTGAGGCAGTAATCGGGCATTGGGCTGTGGGGAGTTCCGAGCAGAATGACGAAGAGGGAGCAAGGATTTGGATGTGCTACGCTCAACTTGGCCTGCCTTTTGCATGGTGAGTATCCCTGGAGCTCCTGGCTTTGTGGTTTTGTGAACCCTAACCCTAGGCATAACCCTAACCCTAGCCCTAAACCTAACCCTAGACTGAGGCAGAAATCGGGCATGGGGCTGTGGTGAGTTCCGAGCAGAATGAGGAAGAGGGAGAGGGGATTTGGATGTGCTACGCTCAACTTGGCCTGCCTTTTGCATGGGGAGTATCCCTGGAGCTCCTGGCTTTGTGGTTTTGTGAACCCTAACCCTAGGCATAACCCTAACCCTAGCCCTAAGCCTAACCCTAGACTGAGGCAGAAATCGGGCATTGGGCTGTGGGGAGTTCCGAGCAGAATGACGAAGAGGGAGAGGGGATTTGGATGTGCTACGCTCAACTTGGCCTGCCTTTTGCATGGTGAGTATCCCTGGAGCTCCTGGCTTTGTGGTTTTCTGAACCCTAACCCTAAGCATAACCCTAATCCTAGCCCTAAGCCTAACCCTAGACTGAGGCAGAAATCGGGCATTGGGCTGTGGTGAGTTCCGAGCAGAATGACAAAGAGGGAGAGGGGATTTGGATGTGCTACGCTCAACTTGGCCTGCCTTTTGCATGGTGAGTATCCCTGGAGCTCCTGGCTTTGTGGTTTTCTGAACCCTAACCCTAGGCATAACCCTAACCCTAGCCCTAAGCCTAACCCTAGACTGAGGCAGTAATCGGGCATTGGGCTGTGGGGAGTTCCGAGGAGAATGACAAAGAGGGAGAGGGGATTTGGATGTGCTACGCTCAACTTGGCCTGCCTTTTGCATGGTGAGTATCCCTGGAGCTCCTGGCTTTGTGGTTTTGTGAACCCTAACCCTAGGCATAACCCTAACCCTAGCCCTAAGCCTAACCCTAGACTGAGGCAGTAATCGGGCATTGGGCTGTGGGGAGTTCCGAGCAGAATGATGAAGAGGGAGAGGGGATTTGGATGTGCTACGCTCAACTTGGCCTGCCTTTTGCATGGTGAGTATCCCTGGAGCTCCTGGCTTTGTGGTTTTGTGAACCCTAACCCTAGGCATAACCCTAACCCTAGCCCTAAGCCTAACCCTAGACTGAGGCAGTAATCGGGCATTGGGCTGTGGTGAGTTCCGAGCAGAATGACGAAGAGGGAGAGGGGATTTGGATGTGCTACGCTCAACTTGGCCTGCCTTTTGCATGGTGAGTATCCCTGGAGCTCCTGGCTTTGTGGTTTTCTGAACCCTAACCCTAGGCATAACCCTAACCCTAGGCATAACCCTAACCCTAGCCTTAAGCCTAACCCTAGACTGAGGCAGAAATCGGGCATTGGGCTGTGGTGAGTTCCGAGCAGAATGACGAAGAGGGAGAGGGGATTTGGATGTGCTACGCTCAACTTGGCCTGCCTTTTGCATGCTTAGTGTGCCTGGGTCCCCTGGCTTTGTGGTTTTGTGAACCCTAACCCTAGTCAAAACCCTAACCCTAACCCTACCCCTAACCCTAACCCCTAACCCTAACCCGAGCCCCTAACCCTAACCCTTGCAGAAAGAAGAAGAGGGAGCAAGGTTTTGGATGTGCCGTGCTTAACTTGGCCTGCCTTTCGCATGATCAGTGTCCCTGGAGCTCCTGGCTTTGTGGTTTTGTGAACCCTAACCCTAGGCATAACCCTAACCCTAGCCCTAAGCCTAACCCTAGACTGAGGCAGAAATCGGGCATGGGGCTGTGGTGAGTTCCGAGCAGAATGACAAAGAGGGAGCAAGGATTTGGATGTGCTACGCTCAACTTGGCCTGCCTTTTGCATGGGGAGTATCCCTGGAGCTCCTGGCTTTGTGGTTTTGTGAACCCTAACCCTAGGCATAACCCTAACCCTAGCCCTAAGCCTAACCCTAGACTGAGGCAGAAATCGGGCATGGGGCTGTGGTGAGTTCCGAGCAGAATGACAAAGAGGGAGCAAGGATTTGGATGTGCTACGCTCAACTTGGCCTGCCTTTTGCATGGTGAGTATCCCTGGAGCTCCTGGCTTTGTGGTTTTGTGAACCCTAACCCTAGGCATAACCCTAACCCTAGCCCTAAGCCTAACCCTAGACTGAGGCAGTAATCGGGCATTGGGCTGCGGTGAGTTCCGAGCAGAATGACGAAGAGGGAGAGGGGATTTGGATGTGCTACGCTCAACTTGGCCTGCCTTTTGCATGGTGAGTATCCCTGGAGCTCCTGGCTTTGTGGTTTTCTGAACCCTAACCCTAGGCATAACCCTAACCCTAGGCATAACCCTAACCCTAGCCTTAAGCCTAACCCTAGACTGAGGCAGAAATCGGGCATTGGGCTGTGGTGAGTTCCGAGCAGAATGACGAAGAGGGAGAGGGGATTTGGATGTGCTACGCTCAACTTGGCCTGCCTTTTGCATGCTTAGTGTGCCTGGGTCCCCTGGCTTTGTGGTTTTGTGAACCCTAACCCTAGTCAAAACCCTAACCCTAACCCTACCCCTAACCCTAACCCCTAACCCTAACCCGAGCCCCTAACCCTAACCCTTGCAGAAAGAAGAAGAGGGAGCAAGGTTTTGGATGTGCCGTGCTTAACTTGGCCTGCCTTTCGCATGATCAGTGTCCCTGGAGCTCCTGGCTTTGTGGTTTTGTGAACCCTAACCCTAGGCATAACCCTAACCCTAGCCCTAAGCCTAACCCTAGACTGAGGCAGAAATCGGGCATTGGGCTGTGGGGAGTTCCGAGCAGAATGACGAAGAGGGAGCAAGGATTTGGATTGGCTGCGCTCAACTTGGCCTGCCTTTTGCATGGGGAGTATCCCTGGAGCTCCTGGCTTTGTGGTTTTCTGAACCCTAACCCTAGGCATAACCCTAACCCTAGCCCTAAGCCTAACCCTAGACTGAGGCAGAAATCGGGCATGGGGCTGTGGTGAGTTCCGAGCAGAATGACAAAGAGGGAGCAAGGATTTGGATGTGCTACGCTCAACTTGGCCTGCCTTTTGCATGGTGAGTATCCCTGGAGCTCCTGGCTTTGTGGTTTTCTGAACCCTAACCCTAGGCATAACCCTAACCCTAGCCCTAAGCTTAACCCTAGACTGAGGCAGTAATCGGGCATTGGGCTGTGGTGAGTTCCGAGCAGAATGACAAAGAGGGAGCAAGGATTTGGATGTGCTACGCTCAACTTGGCCTGCCTTTTGCATGGGGAGTATCTCTGGAGCTCCTGGCTTTGTGGTTTTGTGAACCCTAACCCTAGGCATAACCCTAACCCTAGCCCTAAGCCTAACCCTAGACTGAGGCAGAAATCGGGCATTGGGCTGTGGGGAGTTCCGAGCAGAATGACAAAGAGGGAGAGGGGATTTGGATGTGCTACGCTCAACTTGGCCTGCCTTTTGCATGGGGAGTATCCCTGGAGCTCCTGGCTTTGTGGTTTTCTGAACCCTAACCCTAGGCATAACCCTAACCCTAGCCCCAAGCCGAACCCTAGACTGAGGCAGAAATCGGGCATTGGGCTGTGGGGAGTTCCGAGCAGAATGACGAAGAGGGAGAGGGGATTTGGATGTGCTACGCTCAACTTGGCCTGCCTTTTGCATGGTGAGTATCCCTGGAGCTCCTGGCTTTGTGGTTTTCTGAACCCTAACCCTAGGCATAACCCTAACCCTAGGCATAACCCTAACCCTAGCCTTAAGCCTAACCCTAGACTGAGGCAGAAATCGGGCATTGGGCTGTGGTGAGTTCCGAGCAGAATGACGAAGAGGGAGAGGGGATTTGGATGTGCTACGCTCAACTTGGCCTGCCTTTTGCATGCTTAGTGTGCCTGGGTCCCCTGGCTTTGTGGTTTTGTGAACCCTAACCCTAGTCAAAACCCTAACCCTAACCCTACCCCTAACCCTAACCCCTAACCCTAACCCGAGCCCCTAACCCTAACCCTTGCAGAAAGAAGAAGAGGGAGCAAGGTTTTGGATGTGCCGTGCTTAACTTGGCCTGCCTTTCGCATGATCAGTGTCCCTGGAGCTCCTGGCTTTGTGGTTTTCTGAACCCTAACCCTAGGCATAACCCTAACCCTAGCCCTAAGCCTAACCCTAGACTGAGGCAGAAATCGGGCATTGGGCTGTGGGGAGTTCCGAGCAGAATGACAAAGAGGGAGCAAGGTTTTGGATGTGCCGTGCTTAACTTGGCCTGCCTTTTGCATGGGGAGTATCCCTGGAGCTCCTGGCTTTGTGGTTTTCTGAACCCTAACCCTAGGCATAACCCTAACCCTAGCCCTAAGCCTAACCCTAGACTGAGGCAGAAATCGGGCATGGGGCTGTGGTGAGTTCCGAGCAGAATGACAAAGAGGGAGCAAGGATTTGGATGTGCTACGCTCAACTTGGCCTGCCTTTTGCATGGTGAGTATCCCTGGAGCTCCTGGCTTTGTGGTTTTGTGAACCCTAACCCTAGGCATAACCCTAACCCTAGCCCTAAGCCTAACCCTAGACTGAGGCAGAAATCGGGCATTGGGCTGTGGTGAGTTCCGAGCAGAATGACGAAGAGGGAGAGGGGATTTGGATGTGCTACGCTCAACTTGGCCTGCCTTTTGCATGGTGAGTATCCCTGGAGCTCCTGGCTTTGTGGTTTTGTGAACCCTAACCCTAGGCATAACCCTAACCCTAGCCCTAAGCCTAACCCTAGACTGAGGCAGTAATCGGGCATTGGGCTGTGGTGAGTTCCGAGCAGAATGACGTAGAGGGAGCAAGGATTTGGATGTGCTACGCTCAACTTGGCCTGCCTTTTGCATGGTGAGTATCCCTGGAGCTCCTGGCTTTGTGGTTTTGTGAACCCTAACCCTAGGCATAACCCTAACCCTAGCCCTAAGCTTAACCCTAGACTGAGGCAGTAATCGGGCATTGGGCTGTGGTGAGTTCCGAGCAGAATGACGAAGAGGGAGAGGGGATTTGGATGTGCTACGCTCAACTTGGCCTGCCTTTTGCATGGGGAGTATCTCTGGAGCTCCTGGCTTTGTGGTTTTGTGAACCCTAACCCTAGGCATAACCCTAACCCTAGCCCTAAGCCGAACCCTAGACTGAGGCAGAAATCGGGCATTGGGCTGTGGTGAGTTCCGAGCAGAATGACGAAGAGGGAGCAAGGATTTGGATGTGCTACACTCAACTTGGCCTGCCTTTTGCATGGTGAGTATCCCTGGAGCTCCTGGCTTTGTGGTTTTCTGAACCCTAACCCTAGGCATAACCCTAACCCTAGCCCTAAACCTAACCCTAGACTGAGGCAGAAATCGGGCATTGGGCTGTGGTGAGTTCCGAGCAGAATGACGAAGAGGGAGCAAGGATTTGGATGTGCTACGCTCAACTTGGCCTGCCTTTTGCATGGGGAGTATCTCTGGAGCTCCTGGCTTTGTGGTTTTGTGAACCCTAACCCTAGGCATAACCCTAACCCTAGCCCTAAGCCGAACCCTAGACTGAGGCAGAAATCGGGCATTGGGCTGTGGTGAGTTCCGAGCAGAATGACAAAGAGGGAGAGGGGATTTGGATGTGCTACGCTCAACTTGGCCTGCCTTTTGCATGGGGAGTATCCCTGGAGCTCCTGGCTTTGTGGTTTTCTGAACCCTAACCCTAGGCATAACCCTAACCCTAGCCCTAAGCCTAACCCTAGACTGAGGCAGAAATCGGGCATTGGGCTGTGGTGAGTTCCGAGCAGAATGACAAAGAGGGAGAGGGGATTTGGATGTGCTACGCTCAACTTGGCCTGCCTTTTGCATGGGGAGTATCCCTGGAGCTCCTGGCTTTGTGGTTTTCTGAACCCTAACCCTAGGCATAACCCTAACCCTAGCCCTAAGCCTAACCCTAGACTGAGGCAGAAATCGGGCATTGGGCTGTGGTGAATTCCGAGCAGAATGACGAAGAGGGAGAGGGGATTTGGATGTGCTACGCTCAACTTGGCCTGCCTTTTGCATGCTTAGTGTGCCTGGGTCCCCTGGCTTTGTCGTTTTCTCAATCCTAACCCTAGTCAAAACCCTAACCCTAACCCTACCCCTAACCCTAACCCCTAACACTAACCCGAGCCCCTAACCCTAACCCTTGCAGAAAGAAGAAGAGGGAGCAAGGTTTTGGATGTGCCGTGCTTAACTTGGCCTGCCTTTCGCATGATCAGTGTCCCTGGAGCTCCTGGCTTTGTGGTTTTGTGAACCCTAACCCTAGGCATAACCCTAACCCTAGCCCTAAGCCTAACCCTAGACTGAGGCAGAAATCGGGCATTGGGCTGTGGGGAGTTCCGAGCAGAATGACGAAGAGGGAGCAAGGATTTGGATGTGCTACGCTCAACTTGGCCTGCCTTTTGCATGGGGAGTATCCCTGGAGCTCCTGGCTTTGTGGTTTTCTGAACCCTAACCCTAGGCATAACCCTAACCCTAGCCCTAAACCTAACCCTAGACTGAGGCAGAAATCGGGCATGGGGCTGTGGTGAGTTCCGAGCAGAATGACAAAGAGGGAGAGGGGATTTGGATGTGCTACGCTCAACTTGGCCTGCCTTTTGCATGGTGAGTATCCCTGGAGCTCCTGGCTTTGTGGTTTTGTGAACCCTAACCCTAGGCATAACCCTAACCCTAGCCCTAAGCCGAACCCTAGACTGAGGCAGAAATCGGGCATTGGGCTGTGGTGAGTTCCGAGCAGAATGACGAAGAGGGAGAGGGGATTTGGATGTGCTACGCTCAACTTGGCCTGCCTTTTGCATGGTGAGTATCCCTGGAGCTCCTGGCTTTGTGGTTTTGTGAACCCTAACCCTAAGCATAACCCTAACCCTAGCCCTAAGCCTAACCCTAGACTGAGGCAGAAATCGGGCATTGGGCTGTGGTGAGTTCCGAGCAGAATGACAAAGAGGGAGAGGGGATTTGGATGTGCTACGCTCAACTTGGCCTGCCTTTTGCATGGGGAGTATCCCTGGAGCTCCTGGCTTTGTGGTTTTCTGAACCCTAACCCTAGGCATAACCCTAACCCTAGGCATAACCCTAACCCTAGCCTTAAGCCTAACCCTAGACTGAGGCAGAAATCGGGCATTGGGCTGTGGTGAGTTCCGAGCAGAATGATGTAGAGGGAGAGGGGATTTGGATGTGCTACGCTCAACTTGGCCTGCCTTTTGCATGCTTAGTGTGCCTGGGTCCCCTGGCTTTGTGGTTTTGTGAACCCTAACCCTAGTCAAAACCCTAACCCTAACCCTACCCCTAACCCTAACCCCTAACCCTAACCCGAGCCCCTAACCCTAACCCTTGCAGAAAGAAGAAGAGGGAGCAAGGTTTTGGATGTGCCGTGCTTAACTTGGCCTGCCTTTCGCATGATCAGTGTCCCTGGAGCTCCTGGCTTTGTGGTTTTGTGAACCCTAACCCTAGGCATAACCCTAACCCTAGCCCTAAGCCTAACCCTAGACTGAGGCAGAAATCGGGCATTGGGCTGTGGGGAGTTCCGAGCAGAATGACGAAGAGGGAGCAAGGATTTGGATTGGCTGCGCTCAACTTGGCCTGCCTTTTGCATGGGGAGTATCCCTGGAGCTCCTGGCTTTGTGGTTTTCTGAACCCTAACCCTAGGCATAACCCTAACCCTAGCCCTAAGCCTAACCCTAGACTGAGGCAGAAATCGGGCATGGGGCTGTGGTGAGTTCCGAGCAGAATGACAAAGAGGGAGCAAGGATTTGGATGTGCTACGCTCAACTTGGCCTGCCTTTTGCATGGTGAGTATCCCTGGAGCTCCTGGCTTTGTGGTTTTGTGAACCCTAACCCTAGGCATAACCCTAACCCTAGCCCTAAGCCTAACCCTAGACTGAGGCAGAAATCGGGCATTGGGCTGTGGTGAGTTCCGAGCAGAATGACGAAGAGGGAGAGGGGATTTGGATGTGCTACGCTCAACTTGGCCTGCCTTTTGCATGGTGAGTATCCCTGGAGCTCCTGGCTTTGTGGTTTTGTGAACCCTAACCCTAGGCATAACCCTAACCCTAGCCTTAAGCCTAACCCTAGACTGAGGCAGAAATCGGGCATTGGGCTGTGGTGAGTTCCGAGCAGAATGACGAAGAGGGAGAGGGGATTTGGATGTGCTACGCTCAACTTGGCCTGCCTTTTGCATGGGGAGTATCCCTGGAGCTCCTGGCTTTGTGGTTTTGTGAACCCTAACCCTAGGCATAACCCTAACCCTAGCCCTAAGCCTAACCCTAGACTGAGGCAGAAATCGGGCATTGGGCTGTGGGGAGTTCCGAGCAGAATGACGAAGAGGGAGAGGGGATTTGGATGTGCTACGCTCAACTTGGCCTGCCTTTTGCATGGTGAGTATCCCTGGAGCTCCTGGCTTTGTGGTTTTCTGAACCCTAACCCTAAGCATAACCCTAATCCTAGCCCTAAGCCTAACCCTAGACTGAGGCAGAAATCGGGCATTGGGCTGTGGTGAGTTCCGAGCAGAATGACAAAGAGGGAGAGGGGATTTGGATGTGCTACGCTCAACTTGGCCTGCCTTTTGCATGGTGAGTATCCCTGGAGCTCCTGGCTTTGTGGTTTTCTGAACCCTAACCCTAGGCATAACCCTAACCCTAGCCCTAAGCCTAACCCTAGACTGAGGCAGTAATCGGGCATTGGGCTGTGGGGAGTTCCGAGGAGAATGACAAAGAGGGAGAGGGGATTTGGATGTGCTACGCTCAACTTGGCCTGCCTTTTGCATGGTGAGTATCCCTGGAGCTCCTGGCTTTGTGGTTTTGTGAACCCTAACCCTAGGCATAACCCTAACCCTAGCCCTAAGCCTAACCCTAGACTGAGGCAGTAATCGGGCATTGGGCTGTGGGGAGTTCCGAGCAGAATGATGAAGAGGGAGAGGGGATTTGGATGTGCTACGCTCAACTTGGCCTGCCTTTTGCATGGTGAGTATCCCTGGAGCTCCTGGCTTTGTGGTTTTGTGAACCCTAACCCTAGGCATAACCCTAACCCTAGCCCTAAGCCTAACCCTAGACTGAGGCAGTAATCGGGCATTGGGCTGTGGTGAGTTCCGAGCAGAATGACGAAGAGGGAGAGGGGATTTGGATGTGCTACGCTCAACTTGGCCTGCCTTTTGCATGGTGAGTATCCCTGGAGCTCCTGGCTTTGTGGTTTTCTGAACCCTAACCCTAGGCATAACCCTAACCCTAGGCATAACCCTAACCCTAGCCTTAAGCCTAACCCTAGACTGAGGCAGAAATCGGGCATTGGGCTGTGGTGAGTTCCGAGCAGAATGACGAAGAGGGAGAGGGGATTTGGATGTGCTACGCTCAACTTGGCCTGCCTTTTGCATGCTTAGTGTGCCTGGGTCCCCTGGCTTTGTGGTTTTGTGAACCCTAACCCTAGTCAAAACCCTAACCCTAACCCTACCCCTAACCCTAACCCCTAACCCTAACCCGAGCCCCTAACCCTAACCCTTGCAGAAAGAAGAAGAGGGAGCAAGGTTTTGGATGTGCCGTGCTTAACTTGGCCTGCCTTTCGCATGATCAGTGTCCCTGGAGCTCCTGGCTTTGTGGTTTTGTGAACCCTAACCCTAGGCATAACCCTAACCCTAGCCCTAAGCCTAACCCTAGACTGAGGCAGAAATCGGGCATGGGGCTGTGGTGAGTTCCGAGCAGAATGACAAAGAGGGAGCAAGGATTTGGATGTGCTACGCTCAACTTGGCCTGCCTTTTGCATGGGGAGTATCCCTGGAGCTCCTGGCTTTGTGGTTTTGTGAACCCTAACCCTAGGCATAACCCTAACCCTAGCCCTAAGCCTAACCCTAGACTGAGGCAGAAATCGGGCATGGGGCTGTGGTGAGTTCCGAGCAGAATGACAAAGAGGGAGCAAGGATTTGGATGTGCTACGCTCAACTTGGCCTGCCTTTTGCATGGTGAGTATCCCTGGAGCTCCTGGCTTTGTGGTTTTGTGAACCCTAACCCTAGGCATAACCCTAACCCTAGCCCTAAGCCTAACCCTAGACTGAGGCAGTAATCGGGCATTGGGCTGTGGTGAGTTCCGAGCAGAATGACGAAGAGGGAGAGGGGATTTGGATGTGCTACGCTCAACTTGGCCTGCCTTTTGCATGGTGAGTATCCCTGGAGCTCCTGGCTTTGTGGTTTTCTGAACCCTAACCCTAGGCATAACCCTAACCCTAGGCATAACCCTAACCCTAGCCTTAAGCCTAACCCTAGACTGAGGCAGAAATCGGGCATTGGGCTGTGGTGAGTTCCGAGCAGAATGACGAAGAGGGAGAGGGGATTTGGATGTGCTACGCTCAACTTGGCCTGCCTTTTGCATGCTTAGTGTGCCTGGGTCCCCTGGCTTTGTGGTTTTGTGAACCCTAACCCTAGTCAAAACCCTAACCCTAACCCTACCCCTAACCCTAACCCCTAACCCTAACCCGAGCCCCTAACCCTAACCCTTGCAGAAAGAAGAAGAGGGAGCAAGGTTTTGGATGTGCCGTGCTTAACTTGGCCTGCCTTTCGCATGATCAGTGTCCCTGGAGCTCCTGGCTTTGTGGTTTTGTGAACCCTAACCCTAGGCATAACCCTAACCCTAGCCCTAAGCCTAACCCTAGACTGAGGCAGAAATCGGGCATTGGGCTGTGGGGAGTTCCGAGCAGAATGACGAAGAGGGAGCAAGGATTTGGATTGGCTGCGCTCAACTTGGCCTGCCTTTTGCATGGGGAGTATCCCTGGAGCTCCTGGCTTTGTGGTTTTCTGAACCCTAACCCTAGGCATAACCCTAACCCTAGCCCTAAGCCTAACCCTAGACTGAGGCAGAAATCGGGCATGGGGCTGTGGTGAGTTCCGAGCAGAATGACAAAGAGGGAGCAAGGATTTGGATGTGCTACGCTCAACTTGGCCTGCCTTTTGCATGGTGAGTATCCCTGGAGCTCCTGGCTTTGTGGTTTTCTGAACCCTAACCCTAGGCATAACCCTAACCCTAGCCCTAAGCTTAACCCTAGACTGAGGCAGTAATCGGGCATTGGGCTGTGGTGAGTTCCGAGCAGAATGACAAAGAGGGAGCAAGGATTTGGATGTGCTACGCTCAACTTGGCCTGCCTTTTGCATGGGGAGTATCTCTGGAGCTCCTGGCTTTGTGGTTTTGTGAACCCTAACCCTAGGCATAACCCTAACCCTAGCCCTAAGCCTAACCCTAGACTGAGGCAGAAATCGGGCATTGGGCTGTGGGGAGTTCCGAGCAGAATGACAAAGAGGGAGAGGGGATTTGGATGTGCTACGCTCAACTTGGCCTGCCTTTTGCATGGGGAGTATCCCTGGAGCTCCTGGCTTTGTGGTTTTCTGAACCCTAACCCTAGGCATAACCCTAACCCTAGCCCCAAGCCGAACCCTAGACTGAGGCAGAAATCGGGCATTGGGCTGTGGGGAGTTCCGAGCAGAATGACGAAGAGGGAGAGGGGATTTGGATGTGCTACGCTCAACTTGGCCTGCCTTTTGCATGGTGAGTATCCCTGGAGCTCCTGGCTTTGTGGTTTTCTGAACCCTAACCCTAGGCATAACCCTAACCCTAGGCATAACCCTAACCCTAGCCTTAAGCCTAACCCTAGACTGAGGCAGAAATCGGGCATTGGGCTGTGGTGAGTTCCGAGCAGAATGACGAAGAGGGAGAGGGGATTTGGATGTGCTACGCTCAACTTGGCCTGCCTTTTGCATGCTTAGTGTGCCTGGGTCCCCTGGCTTTGTGGTTTTGTGAACCCTAACCCTAGTCAAAACCCTAACCCTAACCCTACCCCTAACCCTAACCCCTAACCCTAACCCGAGCCCCTAACCCTAACCCTTGCAGAAAGAAGAAGAGGGAGCAAGGTTTTGGATGTGCCGTGCTTAACTTGGCCTGCCTTTCGCATGATCAGTGTCCCTGGAGCTCCTGGCTTTGTGGTTTTCTGAACCCTAACCCTAGGCATAACCCTAACCCTAGCCCTAAGCCTAACCCTAGACTGAGGCAGAAATCGGGCATTGGGCTGTGGGGAGTTCCGAGCAGAATGACAAAGAGGGAGCAAGGTTTTGGATGTGCCGTGCTTAACTTGGCCTGCCTTTTGCATGGGGAGTATCCCTGGAGCTCCTGGCTTTGTGGTTTTCTGAACCCTAACCCTAGGCATAACCCTAACCCTAGCCCTAAGCCTAACCCTAGACTGAGGCAGAAATCGGGCATGGGGCTGTGGTGAGTTCCGAGCAGAATGACAAAGAGGGAGCAAGGATTTGGATGTGCTACGCTCAACTTGGCCTGCCTTTTGCATGGTGAGTATCCCTGGAGCTCCTGGCTTTGTGGTTTTGTGAACCCTAACCCTAGGCATAACCCTAACCCTAGCCCTAAGCCTAACCCTAGACTGAGGCAGAAATCGGGCATTGGGCTGTGGTGAGTTCCGAGCAGAATGACGAAGAGGGAGAGGGGATTTGGATGTGCTACGCTCAACTTGGCCTGCCTTTTGCATGGTGAGTATCCCTGGAGCTCCTGGCTTTGTGGTTTTGTGAACCCTAACCCTAGGCATAACCCTAACCCTAGCCCTAAGCCTAACCCTAGACTGAGGCAGTAATCGGGCATTGGGCTGTGGTGAGTTCCGAGCAGAATGACGTAGAGGGAGCAAGGATTTGGATGTGCTACGCTCAACTTGGCCTGCCTTTTGCATGGTGAGTATCCCTGGAGCTCCTGGCTTTGTGGTTTTGTGAACCCTAACCCTAGGCATAACCCTAACCCTAGCCCTAAGCCTAACCCTAGACTGAGGCAGAAATCGGGCATTGGGCTGTGGGGAGTTCCGAGCAGAATGACGAAGAGGGAGAGGGGATTTGGATGTGCTACGCTCAACTTGGCCTGCCTTTTGCATGGTGAGTATCCCTGGAGCTCCTGGCTTTGTGGTTTTCTGAACCCTAACCCTAAGCATAACCCTAATCCTAGCCCTAAGCCTAACCCTAGACTGAGGCAGAAATCGGGCATTGGGCTGTGGTGAGTTCCGAGCAGAATGACAAAGAGGGAGAGGGGATTTGGATGTGCTACGCTCAACTTGGCCTGCCTTTTGCATGGTGAGTATCCCTGGAGCTCCTGGCTTTGTGGTTTTCTGAACCCTAACCCTAGGCATAACCCTAACCCTAGCCCTAAGCCTAACCCTAGACTGAGGCAGTAATCGGGCATTGGGCTGTGGGGAGTTCCGAGGAGAATGACAAAGAGGGAGAGGGGATTTGGATGTGCTACGCTCAACTTGGCCTGCCTTTTGCATGGTGAGTATCCCTGGAGCTCCTGGCTTTGTGGTTTTGTGAACCCTAACCCTAGGCATAACCCTAACCCTAGCCCTAAGCCTAACCCTAGACTGAGGCAGTAATCGGGCATTGGGCTGTGGGGAGTTCCGAGCAGAATGATGAAGAGGGAGAGGGGATTTGGATGTGCTACGCTCAACTTGGCCTGCCTTTTGCATGGTGAGTATCCCTGGAGCTCCTGGCTTTGTGGTTTTGTGAACCCTAACCCTAGGCATAACCCTAACCCTAGCCCTAAGCCTAACCCTAGACTGAGGCAGTAATCGGGCATTGGGCTGTGGTGAGTTCCGAGCAGAATGACGAAGAGGGAGAGGGGATTTGGATGTGCTACGCTCAACTTGGCCTGCCTTTTGCATGGTGAGTATCCCTGGAGCTCCTGGCTTTGTGGTTTTCTGAACCCTAACCCTAGGCATAACCCTAACCCTAGGCATAACCCTAACCCTAGCCTTAAGCCTAACCCTAGACTGAGGCAGAAATCGGGCATTGGGCTGTGGTGAGTTCCGAGCAGAATGACGAAGAGGGAGAGGGGATTTGGATGTGCTACGCTCAACTTGGCCTGCCTTTTGCATGCTTAGTGTGCCTGGGTCCCCTGGCTTTGTGGTTTTGTGAACCCTAACCCTAGTCAAAACCCTAACCCTAACCCTACCCCTAACCCTAACCCCTAACCCTAACCCGAGCCCCTAACCCTAACCCTTGCAGAAAGAAGAAGAGGGAGCAAGGTTTTGGATGTGCCGTGCTTAACTTGGCCTGCCTTTCGCATGATCAGTGTCCCTGGAGCTCCTGGCTTTGTGGTTTTGTGAACCCTAACCCTAGGCATAACCCTAACCCTAGCCCTAAGCCTAACCCTAGACTGAGGCAGAAATCGGGCATGGGGCTGTGGTGAGTTCCGAGCAGAATGACAAAGAGGGAGCAAGGATTTGGATGTGCTACGCTCAACTTGGCCTGCCTTTTGCATGGGGAGTATCCCTGGAGCTCCTGGCTTTGTGGTTTTGTGAACCCTAACCCTAGGCATAACCCTAACCCTAGCCCTAAGCCTAACCCTAGACTGAGGCAGAAATCGGGCATGGGGCTGTGGTGAGTTCCGAGCAGAATGACAAAGAGGGAGCAAGGATTTGGATGTGCTACGCTCAACTTGGCCTGCCTTTTGCATGGTGAGTATCCCTGGAGCTCCTGGCTTTGTGGTTTTGTGAACCCTAACCCTAGGCATAACCCTAACCCTAGCCCTAAGCCTAACCCTAGACTGAGGCAGTAATCGGGCATTGGGCTGTGGTGAGTTCCGAGCAGAATGACGAAGAGGGAGAGGGGATTTGGATGTGCTACGCTCAACTTGGCCTGCCTTTTGCATGGTGAGTATCCCTGGAGCTCCTGGCTTTGTGGTTTTCTGAACCCTAACCCTAGGCATAACCCTAACCCTAGGCATAACCCTAACCCTAGCCTTAAGCCTAACCCTAGACTGAGGCAGAAATCGGGCATTGGGCTGTGGTGAGTTCCGAGCAGAATGACGAAGAGGGAGAGGGGATTTGGATGTGCTACGCTCAACTTGGCCTGCCTTTTGCATGCTTAGTGTGCCTGGGTCCCCTGGCTTTGTGGTTTTGTGAACCCTAACCCTAGTCAAAACCCTAACCCTAACCCTACCCCTAACCCTAACCCCTAACCCTAACCCGAGCCCCTAACCCTAACCCTTGCAGAAAGAAGAAGAGGGAGCAAGGTTTTGGATGTGCCGTGCTTAACTTGGCCTGCCTTTCGCATGATCAGTGTCCCTGGAGCTCCTGGCTTTGTGGTTTTGTGAACCCTAACCCTAGGCATAACCCTAACCCTAGCCCTAAGCCTAACCCTAGACTGAGGCAGAAATCGGGCATTGGGCTGTGGGGAGTTCCGAGCAGAATGACGAAGAGGGAGCAAGGATTTGGATTGGCTGCGCTCAACTTGGCCTGCCTTTTGCATGGGGAGTATCCCTGGAGCTCCTGGCTTTGTGGTTTTCTGAACCCTAACCCTAGGCATAACCCTAACCCTAGCCCTAAGCCTAACCCTAGACTGAGGCAGAAATCGGGCATGGGGCTGTGGTGAGTTCCGAGCAGAATGACAAAGAGGGAGCAAGGATTTGGATGTGCTACGCTCAACTTGGCCTGCCTTTTGCATGGTGAGTATCCCTGGAGCTCCTGGCTTTGTGGTTTTCTGAACCCTAACCCTAGGCATAACCCTAACCCTAGCCCTAAGCTTAACCCTAGACTGAGGCAGTAATCGGGCATTGGGCTGTGGTGAGTTCCGAGCAGAATGACAAAGAGGGAGCAAGGATTTGGATGTGCTACGCTCAACTTGGCCTGCCTTTTGCATGGGGAGTATCTCTGGAGCTCCTGGCTTTGTGGTTTTGTGAACCCTAACCCTAGGCATAACCCTAACCCTAGCCCTAAGCCTAACCCTAGACTGAGGCAGAAATCGGGCATTGGGCTGTGGGGAGTTCCGAGCAGAATGACAAAGAGGGAGAGGGGATTTGGATGTGCTACGCTCAACTTGGCCTGCCTTTTGCATGGGGAGTATCCCTGGAGCTCCTGGCTTTGTGGTTTTCTGAACCCTAACCCTAGGCATAACCCTAACCCTAGCCCCAAGCCGAACCCTAGACTGAGGCAGAAATCGGGCATTGGGCTGTGGGGAGTTCCGAGCAGAATGACGAAGAGGGAGAGGGGATTTGGATGTGCTACGCTCAACTTGGCCTGCCTTTTGCATGGTGAGTATCCCTGGAGCTCCTGGCTTTGTGGTTTTCTGAACCCTAACCCTAGGCATAACCCTAACCCTAGGCATAACCCTAACCCTAGCCTTAAGCCTAACCCTAGACTGAGGCAGAAATCGGGCATTGGGCTGTGGTGAGTTCCGAGCAGAATGACGAAGAGGGAGAGGGGATTTGGATGTGCTACGCTCAACTTGGCCTGCCTTTTGCATGCTTAGTGTGCCTGGGTCCCCTGGCTTTGTGGTTTTGTGAACCCTAACCCTAGTCAAAACCCTAACCCTAACCCTACCCCTAACCCTAACCCCTAACCCTAACCCGAGCCCCTAACCCTAACCCTTGCAGAAAGAAGAAGAGGGAGCAAGGTTTTGGATGTGCCGTGCTTAACTTGGCCTGCCTTTCGCATGATCAGTGTCCCTGGAGCTCCTGGCTTTGTGGTTTTCTGAACCCTAACCCTAGGCATAACCCTAACCCTAGCCCTAAGCCTAACCCTAGACTGAGGCAGAAATCGGGCATTGGGCTGTGGGGAGTTCCGAGCAGAATGACAAAGAGGGAGCAAGGTTTTGGATGTGCCGTGCTTAACTTGGCCTGCCTTTTGCATGGGGAGTATCCCTGGAGCTCCTGGCTTTGTGGTTTTCTGAACCCTAACCCTAGGCATAACCCTAACCCTAGCCCTAAGCCTAACCCTAGACTGAGGCAGAAATCGGGCATGGGGCTGTGGTGAGTTCCGAGCAGAATGACAAAGAGGGAGCAAGGATTTGGATGTGCTACGCTCAACTTGGCCTGCCTTTTGCATGGGGAGTATCCCTGGAGCTCCTGGCTTTGTGGTTTTGTGAACCCTAACCCTAGGCATAACCCTAACCCTAGCCCTAAGCCTAACCCTAGACTGAGGCAGAAATCGGGCATTGGGCTGTGGGGAGTTCCGAGCAGAATGACGAAGAGGGAGAGGGGATTTGGATGTGCTACGCTCAACTTGGCCTGCCTTTTGCATGGTGAGTATCCCTGGAGCTCCTGGCTTTGTGGTTTTCTGAACCCTAACCCTAGGCATAACCCTAACCCTAGCCCTAAGCCTAACCCTAGACTGAGGCAGTAATCGGGCATTGGGCTGTGGTGAGTTCCGAGCAGAATGACGTAGAGGGAGCAAGGATTTGGATGTGCTACGCTCAACTTGGCCTGCCTTTTGCATGGTGAGTATCCCTGGAGCTCCTGGCTTTGTGGTTTTGTGAACCCTAACCCTAGGCATAACCCTAACCCTAGCCCTAAGCTTAACCCTAGACTGAGGCAGTAATCGGGCATTGGGCTGTGGTGAGTTCCGAGCAGAATGACGAAGAGGGAGAGGGGATTTGGATGTGCTACGCTCAACTTGGCCTGCCTTTTGCATGGGGAGTATCTCTGGAGCTCCTGGCTTTGTGGTTTTGTGAACCCTAACCCTAGGCATAACCCTAACCCTAGCCCTAAGCCGAACCCTAGACTGAGGCAGAAATCGGGCATTGGGCTGTGGTGAGTTCCGAGCAGAATGACGAAGAGGGAGCAAGGATTTGGATGTGCTACACTCAACTTGGCCTGCCTTTTGCATGGTGAGTATCCCTGGAGCTCCTGGCTTTGTGGTTTTCTGAACCCTAACCCTAGGCATAACCCTAACCCTAGCCCTAAACCTAACCCTAGACTGAGGCAGAAATCGGGCATTGGGCTGTGGTGAGTTCCGAGCAGAATGACGAAGAGGGAGCAAGGATTTGGATGTGCTACGCTCAACTTGGCCTGCCTTTTGCATGGGGAGTATCTCTGGAGCTCCTGGCTTTGTGGTTTTGTGAACCCTAACCCTAGGCATAACCCTAACCCTAGCCCTAAGCCGAACCCTAGACTGAGGCAGAAATCGGGCATTGGGCTGTGGTGAGTTCCGAGCAGAATGACGAAGAGGGAGCAAGGATTTGGATGTGCTACGCTCAACTTGGCCTGCCTTTTGCATGGGGAGTATCCCTGGAGCTCCTGGCTTTGTGGTTTTCTGAACCCTAACCCTAGGCATAACCCTAACCCTAGCCCTAAGCCTAACCCTAGACTGAGGCAGAAATCGGGCATTGGGCTGTGGTGAGTTCCGAGCAGAATGACAAAGAGGGAGAGGGGATTTGGATGTGCTACGCTCAACTTGGCCTGCCTTTTGCATGGGGAGTATCCCTGGAGCTCCTGGCTTTGTGGTTTTCTGAACCCTAACCCTAGGCATAACCCTAACCCTAGCCCTAAGCCTAACCCTAGACTGAGGCAGAAATCGGGCATTGGGCTGTGGTGAATTCCGAGCAGAATGACGAAGAGGGAGAGGGGATTTGGATGTGCTACGCTCAACTTGGCCTGCCTTTTGCATGCTTAGTGTGCCTGGGTCCCCTGGCTTTGTCGTTTTCTCAATCCTAACCCTAGTCAAAACCCTAACCCTAACCCTACCCCTAACCCTAACCCCTAACACTAACCCGAGCCCCTAACCCTAACCCTTGCAGAAAGAAGAAGAGGGAGCAAGGTTTTGGATGTGCCGTGCTTAACTTGGCCTGCCTTTCGCATGATCAGTGTCCCTGGAGCTCCTGGCTTTGTGGTTTTGTGAACCCTAACCCTAGGCATAACCCTAACCCTAGCCCTAAGCCTAACCCTAGACTGAGGCAGAAATCGGGCATTGGGCTGTGGGGAGTTCCGAGCAGAATGACGAAGAGGGAGCAAGGATTTGGATGTGCTACGCTCAACTTGGCCTGCCTTTTGCATGGGGAGTATCCCTGGAGCTCCTGGCTTTGTGGTTTTCTGAACCCTAACCCTAGGCATAACCCTAACCCTAGCCCTAAACCTAACCCTAGACTGAGGCAGAAATCGGGCATGGGGCTGTGGTGAGTTCCGAGCAGAATGACAAAGAGGGAGAGGGGATTTGGATGTGCTACGCTCAACTTGGCCTGCCTTTTGCATGGGGAGTATCCCTGGAGCTCCTGGCTTTGTGGTTTTGTGAACCCTAACCCTAGGCATAACCCTAACCCTAGCCCTAAGCCGAACCCTAGACTGAGGCAGAAATCGGGCATTGGGCTGTGGGGAGTTCCGAGCAGAATGACGAAGAGGGAGAGGGGATTTGGATGTGCTACGCTCAACTTGGCCTGCCTTTTGCATGGTGAGTATCCCTGGAGCTCCTGGCTTTGTGGTTTTGTGAACCCTAACCCTAAGCATAACCCTAACCCTAGCCCTAAGCCTAACCCTAGACTGAGGCAGAAATCGGGCATTGGGCTGTGGTGAGTTCCGAGCAGAATGACAAAGAGGGAGAGGGGATTTGGATGTGCTACGCTCAACTTGGCCTGCCTTTTGCATGGGGAGTATCCCTGGAGCTCCTGGCTTTGTGGTTTTCTGAACCCTAACCCTAGGCATAACCCTAACCCTAGGCATAACCCTAACCCTAGCCTTAAGCCTAACCCTAGACTGAGGCAGAAATCGGGCATTGGGCTGTGGTGAGTTCCGAGCAGAATGATGTAGAGGGAGAGGGGATTTGGATGTGCTACGCTCAACTTGGCCTGCCTTTTGCATGCTTAGTGTGCCTGGGTCCCCTGGCTTTGTGGTTTTGTGAACCCTAACCCTAGTCAAAACCCTAACCCTAACCCTACCCCTAACCCTAACCCCTAACCCTAACCCGAGCCCCTAACCCTAACCCTTGCAGAAAGAAGAAGAGGGAGCAAGGTTTTGGATGTGCCGTGCTTAACTTGGCCTGCCTTTCGCATGATCAGTGTCCCTGGAGCTCCTGGCTTTGTGGTTTTGTGAACCCTAACCCTAGGCATAACCCTAACCCTAGCCCTAAGCCTAACCCTAGACTGAGGCAGAAATCGGGCATTGGGCTGTGGGGAGTTCCGAGCAGAATGACGAAGAGGGAGCAAGGATTTGGATTGGCTGCGCTCAACTTGGCCTGCCTTTTGCATGGGGAGTATCCCTGGAGCTCCTGGCTTTGTGGTTTTCTGAACCCTAACCCTAGGCATAACCCTAACCCTAGCCCTAAGCCTAACCCTAGACTGAGGCAGAAATCGGGCATGGGGCTGTGGTGAGTTCCGAGCAGAATGACAAAGAGGGAGCAAGGATTTGGATGTGCTACGCTCAACTTGGCCTGCCTTTTGCATGGTGAGTATCCCTGGAGCTCCTGGCTTTGTGGTTTTGTGAACCCTAACCCTAGGCATAACCCTAACCCTAGCCCTAAGCCTAACCCTAGACTGAGGCAGAAATCGGGCATTGGGCTGTGGTGAGTTCCGAGCAGAATGACGAAGAGGGAGAGGGGATTTGGATGTGCTACGCTCAACTTGGCCTGCCTTTTGCATGGTGAGTATCCCTGGAGCTCCTGGCTTTGTGGTTTTGTGAACCCTAACCCTAGGCATAACCCTAACCCTAGCCCTAAGCCTAACCCTAGACTGAGGCAGTAATCGGGCATTGGGCTGTGGGGAGTTCCGAGCAGAATGACGAAGAGGGAGCAAGGATTTGGATTGGCTGCGCTCAACTTGGCCTGCCTTTTGCATGGGGAGTATCCCTGGAGCTCCTGGCTTTGTGGTTTTCTGAACCCTAACCCTAGGCATAACCCTAACCCTAGCCCTAAGCCTAACCCTAGACTGAGGCAGAAATCGGGCATGGGGCTGTGGTGAGTTCCGAGCAGAATGACAAAGAGGGAGCAAGGATTTGGATGTGCTACGCTCAACTTGGCCTGCCTTTTGCATGGTGAGTATCCCTGGAGCTCCTGGCTTTGTGGTTTTCTGAACCCTAACCCTAGGCATAACCCTAACCCTAGCCCTAAGCCTAACCCTAGACTGAGGCAGAAATCGGGCATTGGGCTGTGGTGAGTTCCGAGCAGAATGACGAAGAGGGAGAGGGGATTTGGATGTGCTACACTCAACTTGGCCTGCCTTTTGCATGGTGAGTATCCCTGGAGCTCCTGGCTTTGTGGTTTTCTGAACCCTAACCCTAGGCATAACCCTAACCCTAGCCCTAAACCTAACCCTAGACTGAGGCAGAAATCGGGCATTGGGCTGTGGTGAGTTCCGAGCAGAATGACGAAGAGGGAGCAAGGATTTGGATGTGCTACGCTCAACTTGGCCTGCCTTTTGCATGGGGAGTATCTCTGGAGCTCCTGGCTTTGTGGTTTTGTGAACCCTAACCCTAGGCATAACCCTAACCCTAGCCCTAAGCCGAACCCTAGACTGAGGCAGAAATCGGGCATTGGGCTGTGGTGAGTTCCGAGCAGAATGACGAAGAGGGAGCAAGGATTTGGATGTGCTACGCTCAACTTGGCCTGCCTTTTGCATGGGGAGTATCCCTGGAGCTCCTGGCTTTGTGGTTTTCTGAACCCTAACCCTAGGCATAACCCTAACCCTAGCCCTAAGCCTAACCCTAGACTGAGGCAGAAATCGGGCATTGGGCTGTGGTGAGTTCCGAGCAGAATGACAAAGAGGGAGAGGGGATTTGGATGTGCTACGCTCAACTTGGCCTGCCTTTTGCATGGGGAGTATCCCTGGAGCTCCTGGCTTTGTGGTTTTCTGAACCCTAACCCTAGGCATAACCCTAACCCTAGCCCTAAGCCTAACCCTAGACTGAGGCAGAAATCGGGCATTGGGCTGTGGTGAATTCCGAGCAGAATGACGAAGAGGGAGAGGGGATTTGGATGTGCTACGCTCAACTTGGCCTGCCTTTTGCATGCTTAGTGTGCCTGGGTCCCCTGGCTTTGTCGTTTTCTCAATCCTAACCCTAGTCAAAACCCTAACCCTAACCCTACCCCTAACCCTAACCCCTAACACTAACCCGAGCCCCTAACCCTAACCCTTGCAGAAAGAAGAAGAGGGAGCAAGGTTTTGGATGTGCCGTGCTTAACTTGGCCTGCCTTTCGCATGATCAGTGTCCCTGGAGCTCCTGGCTTTGTGGTTTTGTGAACCCTAACCCTAGGCATAACCCTAACCCTAGCCCTAAGCCTAACCCTAGACTGAGGCAGAAATCGGGCATTGGGCTGTGGGGAGTTCCGAGCAGAATGACGAAGAGGGAGCAAGGATTTGGATGTGCTACGCTCAACTTGGCCTGCCTTTTGCATGGGGAGTATCCCTGGAGCTCCTGGCTTTGTGGTTTTCTGAACCCTAACCCTAGGCATAACCCTAACCCTAGCCCTAAACCTAACCCTAGACTGAGGCAGAAATCGGGCATGGGGCTGTGGTGAGTTCCGAGCAGAATGACAAAGAGGGAGAGGGGATTTGGATGTGCTACGCTCAACTTGGCCTGCCTTTTGCATGGGGAGTATCCCTGGAGCTCCTGGCTTTGTGGTTTTGTGAACCCTAACCCTAGGCATAACCCTAACCCTAGCCCTAAGCCGAACCCTAGACTGAGGCAGAAATCGGGCATTGGGCTGTGGGGAGTTCCGAGCAGAATGACGAAGAGGGAGAGGGGATTTGGATGTGCTACGCTCAACTTGGCCTGCCTTTTGCATGGTGAGTATCCCTGGAGCTCCTGGCTTTGTGGTTTTGTGAACCCTAACCCTAAGCATAACCCTAACCCTAGCCCTAAGCCTAACCCTAGACTGAGGCAGAAATCGGGCATTGGGCTGTGGTGAGTTCCGAGCAGAATGACAAAGAGGGAGAGGGGATTTGGATGTGCTACGCTCAACTTGGCCTGCCTTTTGCATGGGGAGTATCCCTGGAGCTCCTGGCTTTGTGGTTTTCTGAACCCTAACCCTAGGCATAACCCTAACCCTAGGCATAACCCTAACCCTAGCCTTAAGCCTAACCCTAGACTGAGGCAGAAATCGGGCATTGGGCTGTGGTGAGTTCCGAGCAGAATGATGTAGAGGGAGAGGGGATTTGGATGTGCTACGCTCAACTTGGCCTGCCTTTTGCATGCTTAGTGTGCCTGGGTCCCCTGGCTTTGTGGTTTTGTGAACCCTAACCCTAGTCAAAACCCTAACCCTAACCCTACCCCTAACCCTAACCCCTAACACTAACCCGAGCCCCTAACCCTAACCCTTGCAGAAAGAAGAAGAGGGAGCAAGGTTTTGGATGTGCCGTGCTTAACTTGGCCTGCCTTTCGCATGATCAGTGTCCCTGGAGCTCCTGGCTTTGTGGTTTTGTGAACCCTAACCCTAGGCATAACCCTAACCCTAGCCCTAAGCCTAACCCTAGACTGAGGCAGAAATCGGGCATTGGGCTGTGGGGAGTTCCGAGCAGAATGACGAAGAGGGAGCAAGGATTTGGATTGGCTGCGCTCAACTTGGCCTGCCTTTTGCATGGGGAGTATCCCTGGAGCTCCTGGCTTTGTGGTTTTCTGAACCCTAACCCTAGGCATAACCCTAACCCTAGCCCTAAGCCTAACCCTAGACTGAGGCAGAAATCGGGCATTGGGCTGTGGTGAGTTCCGAGCAGAATGACAAAGAGGGAGCAAGGATTTGGATGTGCTACGCTCAACTTGGCCTGCCTTTTGCATGGTGAGTATCCCTGGAGCTCCTGGCTTTGTGGTTTTGTGAACCCTAACCCTAGGCATAACCCTAACCCTAGCCCTAAGCCTAACCCTAGACTGAGGCAGAAATCGGGCATTGGGCTGTGGTGAGTTCCGAGCAGAATGACGAAGAGGGAGAGGGGATTTGGATGTGCTACGCTCAACTTGGCCTGCCTTTTGCATGGTGAGTATCCCTGGAGCTCCTGGCTTTGTGGTTTTGTGAACCCTAACCCTAGGCATAACCCTAACCCTAGCCCTAAGCCTAACCCTAGACTGAGGCAGTAATCGGGCATTGGGCTGTGGGGAGTTCCGAGCAGAATGACGAAGAGGGAGCAAGGATTTGGATTGGCTGCGCTCAACTTGGCCTGCCTTTTGCATGGGGAGTATCCCTGGAGCTCCTGGCTTTGTGGTTTTCTGAACCCTAACCCTAGGCATAACCCTAACCCTAGCCCTAAGCCTAACCCTAGACTGAGGCAGAAATCGGGCATGGGGCTGTGGTGAGTTCCGAGCAGAATGACAAAGAGGGAGCAAGGATTTGGATGTGCTACGCTCAACTTGGCCTGCCTTTTGCATGGTGAGTATCCCTGGAGCTCCTGGCTTTGTGGTTTTCTGAACCCTAACCCTAGGCATAACCCTAACCCTAGCCCTAAGCCTAACCCTAGACTGAGGCAGAAATCGGGCATTGGGCTGTGGTGAGTTCCGAGCAGAATGACGAAGAGGGAGAGGGGATTTGGATGTGCTACGCTCAACTTGGCCTGCCTTTTGCATGGTGAGTATCCCTGGAGCTCCTGGCTTTGTGGTTTTGTGAACCCTAACCCTAGGCATAACCCTAACCCTAGCCCTAAGCCTAACCCTAGACTGAGGCAGTAATCGGGCATTGGGCTGTGGTGAGTTCCGAGCAGAATGACAAAGAGGGAGCAAGGATTTGGATGTGCTACGCTCAACTTGGCCTGCCTTTTGCATGGTGAGTATCCCTGGAGCTCCTGGCTTTGTGGTTTTGTGAACCCTAACCCTAGGCATAACCCTAACCCTAGCCCTAAGCCTAACCCTAGACTGAGGCAGAAATCGGGCATTGGGCTGTGGGGAGTTCCGAGCAGAATGACGAAGAGGGAGCAAGGATTTGGATGTGCTACACTCAACTTGGCCTGCCTTTTGCATGGTGAGTATCCCTGGAGCTCCTGGCTTTGTGGTTTTCTGAACCCTAACCCTAGGCATAACCCTAACCCTAGCCCTAAACCTAACCCTAGACTGAGGCAGAAATCGGGCATTGGGCTGTGGTGAGTTCCGAGCAGAATGACGAAGAGGGAGAGGGGATTTGGATGTGCTACGCTCAACTTGGCCTGCCTTTTGCATGGTGAGTATCTCTGGAGCTCCTGGCTTTGTGGTTTTGTGAACCCTAACCCTAGGCATAACCCTAACCCTAGCCCTAAGCCGAACCCTAGACTGAGGCAGAAATCGGGCATTGGGCTGTGGTGAGTTCCGAGCAGAATGACAAAGAGGGAGAGGGGATTTGGATGTGCTACGCTCAACTTGGCCTGCCTTTTGCATGGGGAGTATCCCTGGAGCTCCTGGCTTTGTGGTTTTGTGAACCCTAACCCTAGGCATAACCCTAACCCTAGCCCTAAGCCTAACCCTAGACTGAGGCAGAAATCGGGCATTGGGCTGTGGTGAGTTCCGAGCAGAATGACGAAGAGGGAGCAAGGATTTGGATGTGCTACGCTCAACTTGGCCTGCCTTTTGCATGGTGAGTATCCCTGGAGCTCCTGGCTTTGTGGTTTTCTGAACCCTAACCCTAGGCATAACCCTAACCCTAGCCTTAAGCCTAACCCTAGACTGAGGCAGAAATCGGGCATTGGGCTGTGGTGAGTTCCGAGCAGAATGACGAAGAGGGAGAGGGGATTTGGATGTGCTACGCTCAACTTGGCCTGCCTTTTGCATGCTTAGTGTGCCTGGGTCCCCTGGCTTTGTCGTTTTCTCAATCCTAACCCTAGTCAAAACCCTAACCCTAACCCTACCCCTAACCCTAACCCCTAACACTAACCCGAGCCCCTAACCCTAACCCTTGCAGAAAGAAGAAGAGGGAGCAAGGTTTTGGATGTGCCGTGCTTAACTTGGCCTGCCTTTCGCATGATCAGTGTCCCTGGAGCTCCTGGCTTTGTGGTTTTGTGAACCCTAACCCTAGGCATAACCCTAACCCTAGCCCTAAGCCTAACCCTAGACTGAGGCAGTAATCGGGCATTGGGCTGTGGGGAGTTCCGAGCAGAATGACGAAGAGGGAGAGGGGATTTGGATGTGCTACGCTCAACTTGGCCTGCCTTTTGCATGGTGAGTATCCCTGGAGCTCCTGGCTTTGTGGTTTTGTGAACCCTAACCCTAGGCATAACCCTAACCCTAGCCCTAAGCCTAACCCTAGACTGAGGCAGAAATCGGGCATTGGGCTGTGGTGAGTTCCGAGCAGAATGACGAAGAGGGAGAGGGGATTTGGATGTGCTACGCTCAACTTGGCCTGCCTTTTGCATGGTGAGTATCCCTGGAGCTCCTGGCTTTGTGGTTTTGTGAACCCTAACCCTAGGCATAACCCTAACCCTAGCCCTAAGCCTAACCCTAGACTGAGGCAGTAATCGGGCATTGGGCTGTGGTGAGTTCCGAGCAGAATGACAAAGAGGGAGCAAGGATTTGGATGTGCTACGCTCAACTTGGCCTGCCTTTTGCATGGTGAGTATCCCTGGAGCTCCTGGCTTTGTGGTTTTGTGAACCCTAACCCTAGGCATAACCCTAACCCTAGCCCTAAGCCTAACCCTAGACTGAGGCAGAAATCGGGCATTGGGCTGTGGGGAGTTCCGAGCAGAATGACGAAGAGGGAGCAAGGATTTGGATGTGCTACACTCAACTTGGCCTGCCTTTTGCATGGTGAGTATCCCTGGAGCTCCTGGCTTTGTGGTTTTCTGAACCCTAACCCTAGGCATAACCCTAACCCTAGCCCTAAACCTAACCCTAGACTGAGGCAGAAATCGGGCATAGGGCTGTGGTGAGTTCCGAGCAGAATGACGAAGAGGGAGAGGGGATTTGGATGTGCTACGCTCAACTTGGCCTGCCTTTTGCATGGTGAGTATCTCTGGAGCTCCTGGCTTTGTGGTTTTGTGAACCCTAACCCTAGGCATAACCCTAACCCTAGCCCTAAGCCGAACCCTAGACTGAGGCAGAAATCGGGCATTGGGCTGTGGTGAGTTCCGAGCAGAATGACAAAGAGGGAGAGGGGATTTGGATGTGCTACGCTCAACTTGGCCTGCCTTTTGCATGGGGAGTATCCCTGGAGCTCCTGGCTTTGTGGTTTTGTGAACCCTAACCCTAGGCATAACCCTAACCCTAGCCCTAAGCCTAACCCTAGACTGAGGCAGAAATCGGGCATTGGGCTGTGGTGAGTTCCGAGCAGAATGACGAAGAGGGAGCAAGGATTTGGATGTGCTACGCTCAACTTGGCCTGCCTTTTGCATGGTGAGTATCCCTGGAGCTCCTGGCTTTGTGGTTTTCTGAACCCTAACCCTAGGCATAACCCTAACCCTAGCCTTAAGCCTAACCCTAGACTGAGGCAGAAATCGGGCATTGGGCTGTGGTGAGTTCCGAGCAGAATGACGAAGAGGGAGAGGGGATTTGGATGTGCTACGCTCAACTTGGCCTGCCTTTTGCATGCTTAGTGTGCCTGGGTCCCCTGGCTTTGTCGTTTTCTCAATCCTAACCCTAGTCAAAACCCTAACCCTAACCCTACCCCTAACCCTAACCCCTAACACTAACCCGAGCCCCTAACCCTAACCCTTGCAGAAAGAAGAAGAGGGAGCAAGGTTTTGGATGTGCCGTGCTTAACTTGGCCTGCCTTTCGCATGATCAGTGTCCCTGGAGCTCCTGGCTTTGTGGTTTTGTGAACCCTAACCCTAGGCATAACCCTAACCCTAGCCCTAAGCCTAACCCTAGACTGAGGCAGTAATCGGGCATTGGGCTGTGGGGAGTTCCGAGCAGAATGACGAAGAGGGAGCAAGGATTTGGATGTGCTACGCTCAACTTGGCCTGCCTTTTGCATGGTGAGTATCCCTGGAGCTCCTGGCTTTGTGGTTTTGTGAACCCTAACCCTAGGCATAACCCTAACCCTAGCCCTAAACCTAACCCTAGACTGAGGCAGAAATCGGGCATGGGGCTGTGGTGAGTTCCGAGCAGAATGACGAAGAGGGAGAGGGGATTTGGATGTGCTACGCTCAACTTGGCCTGCCTTTTGCATGGGGAGTATCCCTGGAGCTCCTGGCTTTGTGGTTTTGTGAACCCTAACCCTAGGCATAACCCTAACCCTAGCCCTAAGCCTAACCCTAGACTGAGGCAGAAATCGGGCATTGGGCTGTGGGGAGTTCCGAGCAGAATGACGAAGAGGGAGAGGGGATTTGGATGTGCTACGCTCAACTTGGCCTGCCTTTTGCATGGTGAGTATCCCTGGAGCTCCTGGCTTTGTGGTTTTCTGAACCCTAACCCTAAGCATAACCCTAATCCTAGCCCTAAGCCTAACCCTAGACTGAGGCAGAAATCGGGCATTGGGCTGTGGTGAGTTCCGAGCAGAATGACAAAGAGGGAGAGGGGATTTGGATGTGCTACGCTCAACTTGGCCTGCCTTTTGCATGGTGAGTATCCCTGGAGCTCCTGGCTTTGTGGTTTTGTGAACCCTAACCCTAGGCATAACCCTAACCCTAGCCCTAAGCCTAACCCTAGACTGAGGCAGTAATCGGGCATTGGGCTGTGGGGAGTTCCGAGGAGAATGACAAAGAGGGAGAGGGGATTTGGATGTGCTACGCTCAACTTGGCCTGCCTTTTGCATGGTGAGTATCCCTGGAGCTCCTGGCTTTGTGGTTTTGTGAACCCTAACCCTAGGCATAACCCTAACCCTAGCCCTAAGCCTAACCCTAGACTGAGGCAGTAATCGGGCATTGGGCTGTGGTGAGTTCCGAGCAGAATGATGAAGAGGGAGAGGGGATTTGGATGTGCTACGCTCAACTTGGCCTGCCTTTTGCATGGTGAGTATCCCTGGAGCTCCTGGCTTTGTGGTTTTGTGAACCCTAACCCTAGGCATAACCCTAACCCTAGCCCTAAGCCTAACCCTAGACTGAGGCAGTAATCGGGCATTGGGCTGTGGTGAGTTCCGAGCAGAATGACGAAGAGGGAGAGGGGATTTGGATGTGCTACGCTCAACTTGGCCTGCCTTTTGCATGGTGAGTATCCCTGGAGCTCCTGGCTTTGTGGTTTTCTGAACCCTAACCCTAGGCATAACCCTAACCCTAGGCATAACCCTAACCCTAGCCTTAAGCCTAACCCTAGACTGAGGCAGAAATCGGGCATTGGGCTGTGGTGAGTTCCGAGCAGAATGACGAAGAGGGAGAGGGGATTTGGATGTGCTACGCTCAACTTGGCCTGCCTTTTGCATGGTGAGTATCCCTGGAGCTCCTGGCTTTGTGGTTTTGTGAACCCTAACCCTAGTCAAAACCCTAACCCTAACCCTACCCCTAACCCAAACCCCTAACCCTAACCCGAGCCCCTAACCCTAACCCTTGCAGAAAGAAGAAGAGGGAGCAAGGTTTTGGATGTGCCGTGCTTAACTTGGCCTGCCTTTCGCATGATCAGTGTCCCTGGAGCTCCTGGCTTTGTGGTTTTGTGAACCCTAACCCTAGGCATAACCCTAACCCTAGCCCTAAGCCTAACCCTAGACTGAGGCAGAAATCGGGCATGGGGCTGTGGTGAGTTCCGAGCAGAATGACAAAGAGGGAGCAAGGATTTGGATGTGCTACGCTCAACTTGGCCTGCCTTTTGCATGGGGAGTATCCCTGGAGCTCCTGGCTTTGTGGTTTTGTGAACCCTAACCCTAGGCATAACCCTAACCCTAGCCCTAAGCCTAACCCTAGACTGAGGCAGAAATCGGGCATGGGGCTGTGGTGAGTTCCGAGCAGAATGACAAAGAGGGAGCAAGGATTTGGATGTGCTACGCTCAACTTGGCCTGCCTTTTGCATGGTGAGTATCCCTGGAGCTCCTGGCTTTGTGGTTTTGTGAACCCTAACCCTAGGCATAACCCTAACCCTAGCCCTAAGCCTAACCCTAGACTGAGGCAGTAATCGGGCATTGGGCTGTGGTGAGTTCCGAGCAGAATGACGAAGAGGGAGAGGGGATTTGGATGTGCTACGCTCAACTTGGCCTGCCTTTTGCATGGTGAGTATCCCTGGAGCTCCTGGCTTTGTGGTTTTCTGAACCCTAACCCTAGGCATAACCCTAACCCTAGGCATAACCCTAACCCTAGCCCTAAGCCTAACCCTAGACTGAGGCAGAAATCGGGCATGGGGCTGTGGTGAGTTCCGAGCAGAATGACAAAGAGGGAGCAAGGATTTGGATGTGCTACGCTCAACTTGGCCTGCCTTTTGCATGGGGAGTATCCCTGGAGCTCCTGGCTTTGTGGTTTTCTGAACCCTAACCCTAGGCATAACCCTAACCCTAGCCCTAAGCTTAACCCCAGACTGAGGCAGTAATCGGGCATTGGGCTGTGGTGAGTTCCGAGCAGAATGACAAAGAGGGAGCAAGGATTTGGATGTGCTACGCTCAACTTGGCCTGCCTTTTGCATGGGGAGTATCTCTGGAGCTCCTGGCTTTGTGGTTTTGTGAACCCTAACCCTAGGCATAACCCTAACCCTAGCCCTAAGCCGAACCCTAGACTGAGGCAGAAATCGGGCATTGGGCTGTGGGGAGTTCCGAGCAGAATGACAAAGAGGGAGAGGGGATTTGGATGTGCTACGCTCAACTTGGCCTGCCTTTTGCATGGGGAGTATCCCTGGAGCTCCTGGCTTTGTGGTTTTGTGAACCCTAACCCTAGGCATAACCCTAACCCTAGCCCCAAGCCGAACCCTAGACTGAGGCAGAAATCGGGCATTGGGCTGTGGGGAGTTCCGAGCAGAATGACGAAGAGGGAGAGGGGATTTGGATGTGCTACGCTCAACTTGGCCTGCCTTTTGCATGGTGAGTATCCCTGGAGCTCCTGGCTTTGTGGTTTTCTGAACCCTAACCCTAGGCATAACCCTAACCCTAGGCATAACCCTAACCCTAGCCTTAAGCCTAACCCTAGACTGAGGCAGAAATCGGGCATTGGGCTGTGGTGAGTTCCGAGCAGAATGACGAAGAGGGAGAGGGGATTTGGATGTGCTACGCTCAACTTGGCCTGCCTTTTGCATGCTTAGTGTGCCTGGGTCCCCTGGCTTTGTGGTTTTGTGAACCCTAACCCTAGTCAAAACCCTAACCCTAACCCTACCCCTAACCCTAACCCCTAACCCTAACCCGAGCCCCTAACCCTAACCCTTGCAGAAAGAAGAAGAGGGAGCAAGGTTTTGGATGTGCCGTGCTTAACTTGGCCTGCCTTTCGCATGATCAGTGTCCCTGGAGCTCCTGGCTTTGTGGTTTTGTGAACCCTAACCCTAGGCATAACCCTAACCCTAGCCCTAAGCCTAACCCTAGACTGAGGCAGAAATCGGGCATTGGGCTGTGGGGAGTTCCGAGCAGAATGACGAAGAGGGAGCAAGGATTTGGATTGGCTGCGCTCAACTTGGCCTGCCTTTTGCATGGGGAGTATCCCTGGAGCTCCTGGCTTTGTGGTTTTCTGAACCCTAACCCTAGGCATAACCCTAACCCTAGCCCTAAGCCTAACCCTAGACTGAGGCAGAAATCGGGCATGGGGCTGTGGTGAGTTCCGAGCAGAATGACAAAGAGGGAGCAAGGATTTGGATGTGCTACGCTCAACTTGGCCTGCCTTTTGCATGGTGAGTATCCCTGGAGCTCCTGGCTTTGTGGTTTTGTGAACCCTAACCCTAGGCATAACCCTAACCCTAGCCCTAAGCCTAACCCTAGACTGAGGCAGTAATCGGGCATTGGGCTGTGGTGAGTTCCGAGCAGAATGACGTAGAGGGAGCAAGGATTTGGATGTGCTACGCTCAACTTGGCCTGCCTTTTGCATGGTGAGTATCCCTGGAGCTCCTGGCTTTGTGGTTTTGTGAACCCTAACCCTAGGCATAACCCTAACCCTAGCCCTAAGCTTAACCCTAGACTGAGGCAGTAATCGGGCATTGGGCTGTGGTGAGTTCCGAGCAGAATGACAAAGAGGGAGCAAGGATTTGGATGTGCTACGCTCAACTTGGCCTGCCTTTTGCATGGGGAGTATCTCTGGAGCTCCTGGCTTTGTGGTTTTGTGAACCCTAACCCTAGGCATAACCCTAACCCTAGCCCTAAGCCGAACCCTAGACTGAGGCAGAAATCGGGCATTGGGCTGTGGTGAGTTCCGAGCAGAATGACGAAGAGGGAGCAAGGATTTGGATGTGCTACACTCAACTTGGCCTGCCTTTTGCATGGTGAGTATCCCTGGAGCTCCTGGCTTTGTGGTTTTCTGAACCCTAACCCTAGGCATAACCCTAACCCTAGCCCTAAACCTAACCCTAGACTGAGGCAGAAATCGGGCATTGGGCTGTGGTGAGTTCCGAGCAGAATGACGAAGAGGGAGCAAGGATTTGGATGTGCTACGCTCAACTTGGCCTGCCTTTTGCATGGGGAGTATCTCTGGAGCTCCTGGCTTTGTGGTTTTGTGAACCCTAACCCTAGGCATAACCCTAACCCTAGCCCTAAGCCGAACCCTAGACTGAGGCAGAAATCGGGCATTGGGCTGTGGTGAGTTCCGAGCAGAATGACAAAGAGGGAGAGGGGATTTGGATGTGCTACGCTCAACTTGGCCTGCCTTTTGCATGGGGAGTATCCCTGGAGCTCCTGGCTTTGTGGTTTTCTGAACCCTAACCCTAGGCATAACCCTAACCCTAGCCCTAAGCCTAACCCTAGACTGAGGCAGAAATCGGGCATTGGGCTGTGGTGAGTTCCGAGCAGAATGACAAAGAGGGAGAGGGGATTTGGATGTGCTACGCTCAACTTGGCCTGCCTTTTGCATGGGGAGTATCCCTGGAGCTCCTGGCTTTGTGGTTTTCTGAACCCTAACCCTAGGCATAACCCTAACCCTAGCCCTAAGCCTAACCCTAGACTGAGGCAGAAATCGGGCATTGGGCTGTGGTGAATTCCGAGCAGAATGACGAAGAGGGAGAGGGGATTTGGATGTGCTACGCTCAACTTGGCCTGCCTTTTGCATGCTTAGTGTGCCTGGGTCCCCTGGCTTTGTCGTTTTCTCAATCCTAACCCTAGTCAAAACCCTAACCCTAACCCTACCCCTAACCCTAACCCCTAACACTAACCCGAGCCCCTAACCCTAACCCTTGCAGAAAGAAGAAGAGGGAGCAAGGTTTTGGATGTGCCGTGCTTAACTTGGCCTGCCTTTCGCATGATCAGTGTCCCTGGAGCTCCTGGCTTTGTGGTTTTGTGAACCCTAACCCTAGGCATAACCCTAACCCTAGCCCTAAGCCTAACCCTAGACTGAGGCAGAAATCGGGCATTGGGCTGTGGGGAGTTCCGAGCAGAATGACGAAGAGGGAGCAAGGATTTGGATGTGCTACGCTCAACTTGGCCTGCCTTTTGCATGGGGAGTATCCCTGGAGCTCCTGGCTTTGTGGTTTTCTGAACCCTAACCCTAGGCATAACCCTAACCCTAGCCCTAAACCTAACCCTAGACTGAGGCAGAAATCGGGCATGGGGCTGTGGTGAGTTCCGAGCAGAATGATGAAGAGGGAGAGGGGATTTGGATGTGCTACGCTCAACTTGGCCTGCCTTTTGCATGGGGAGTATCCCTGGAGCTCCTGGCTTTGTGGTTTTGTGAACCCTAACCCTAGGCATAACCCTAACCCTAGCCCTAAGCCGAACCCTAGACTGAGGCAGAAATCGGGCATTGGGCTGTGGGGAGTTCCGAGCAGAATGACGAAGAGGGAGAGGGGATTTGGATGTGCTACGCTCAACTTGGCCTGCCTTTTGCATGGTGAGTATCCCTGGAGCTCCTGGCTTTGTGGTTTTGTGAACCCTAACCCTAAGCATAACCCTAACCCTAGCCCTAAGCCTAACCCTAGACTGAGGCAGAAATCGGGCATTGGGCTGTGGTGAGTTCCGAGCAGAATGACAAAGAGGGAGAGGGGATTTGGATGTGCTACGCTCAACTTGGCCTGCCTTTTGCATGGGGAGTATCCCTGGAGCTCCTGGCTTTGTGGTTTTCTGAACCCTAACCCTAGGCATAACCCTAACCCTAGCCTTAAGCCTAACCCTAGCCTTAAGCCTAACCCTAGACTGAGGCAGAAATCGGGCATTGGGCTGTGGTGAGTTCCGAGCAGAATGATGTAGAGGGAGAGGGGATTTGGATGTGCTACGCTCAACTTGGCCTGCCTTTTGCATGCTTAGTGTGCCTGGGTCCCCTGGCTTTGTGGTTTTGTGAACCCTAACCCTAGTCAAAACCCTAACCCTAACCCTACCCCTAACCCTAACCCCTAACCCTAACCCGAGCCCCTAACCCTAACCCTTGCAGAAAGAAGAAGAGGGAGCAAGGTTTTGGATGTGCCGTGCTTAACTTGGCCTGCCTTTCGCATGATCAGTGTCCCTGGAGCTCCTGGCTTTGTGGTTTTGTGAACCCTAACCCTAGGCATAACCCTAACCCTAGCCCTAAGCCTAACCCTAGACTGAGGCAGAAATCGGGCATTGGGCTGTGGGGAGTTCCGAGCAGAATGACGAAGAGGGAGCAAGGATTTGGATTGGCTGCGCTCAACTTGGCCTGCCTTTTGCATGGGGAGTATCCCTGGAGCTCCTGGCTTTGTGGTTTTCTGAACCCTAACCCTAGGCATAACCCTAACCCTAGCCCTAAGCCTAACCCTAGACTGAGGCAGAAATCGGGCATGGGGCTGTGGTGAGTTCCGAGCAGAATGACAAAGAGGGAGCAAGGATTTGGATGTGCTACGCTCAACTTGGCCTGCCTTTTGCATGGTGAGTATCCCTGGAGCTCCTGGCTTTGTGGTTTTGTGAACCCTAACCCTAGGCATAACCCTAACCCTAGCCCTAAGCCTAACCCTAGACTGAGGCAGAAATCGGGCATTGGGCTGTGGTGAGTTCCGAGCAGAATGACGAAGAGGGAGAGGGGATTTGGATGTGCTACGCTCAACTTGGCCTGCCTTTTGCATGGTGAGTATCCCTGGAGCTCCTGGCTTTGTGGTTTTGTGAACCCTAACCCTAGGCATAACCCTAACCCTAGCCCTAAGCCTAACCCTAGACTGAGGCAGTAATCGGGCATTGGGCTGTGGGGAGTTCCGAGCAGAATGACGAAGAGGGAGCAAGGATTTGGATGTGCTACGCTCAACTTGGCCTGCCTTTTGCATGGTGAGTATCCCTGGAGCTCCTGGCTTTGTGGTTTTGTGAACCCTAACCCTAGGCATAACCCTAACCCTAGCCCTAAACCTAACCCTAGACTGAGGCAGAAATCGGGCATGGGGCTGTGGTGAGTTCCGAGCAGAATGAGGAAGAGGGAGAGGGGATTTGGATGTGCTACGCTCAACTTGGCCTGCCTTTTGCATGGGGAGTATCCCTGGAGCTCCTGGCTTTGTGGTTTTGTGAACCCTAACCCTAGGCATAACCCTAACCCTAGCCCTAAGCCTAACCCTAGACTGAGGCAGAAATCGGGCATTGGGCTGTGGGGAGTTCCGAGCAGAATGACGAAGAGGGAGAGGGGATTTGGATGTGCTACGCTCAACTTGGCCTGCCTTTTGCATGGTGAGTATCCCTGGAGCTCCTGGCTTTGTGGTTTTCTGAACCCTAACCCTAAGCATAACCCTAATCCTAGCCCTAAGCCTAACCCTAGACTGAGGCAGAAATCGGGCATTGGGCTGTGGTGAGTTCCGAGCAGAATGACAAAGAGGGAGAGGGGATTTGGATGTGCTACGCTCAACTTGGCCTGCCTTTTGCATGGTGAGTATCCCTGGAGCTCCTGGCTTTGTGGTTTTCTGAACCCTAACCCTAGGCATAACCCTAACCCTAGCCCTAAGCCTAACCCTAGACTGAGGCAGTAATCGGGCATTGGGCTGTGGGGAGTTCCGAGGAGAATGACAAAGAGGGAGAGGGGATTTGGATGTGCTACGCTCAACTTGGCCTGCCTTTTGCATGGTGAGTATCCCTGGAGCTCCTGGCTTTGTGGTTTTGTGAACCCTAACCCTAGGCATAACCCTAACCCTAGCCCTAAGCCTAACCCTAGACTGAGGCAGTAATCGGGCATTGGGCTGTGGGGAGTTCCGAGCAGAATGATGAAGAGGGAGAGGGGATTTGGATGTGCTACGCTCAACTTGGCCTGCCTTTTGCATGGTGAGTATCCCTGGAGCTCCTGGCTTTGTGGTTTTGTGAACCCTAACCCTAGGCATAACCCTAACCCTAGCCCTAAGCCTAACCCTAGACTGAGGCAGTAATCGGGCATTGGGCTGTGGTGAGTTCCGAGAAGAATGACGAAGAGGGAGAGGGGATTTGGATGTGCTACGCTCAACTTGGCCTGCCTTTTGCATGGTGAGTATCCCTGGAGCTCCTGGCTTTGTGGTTTTCTGAACCCTAACCCTAGGCATAACCCTAACCCTAGGCATAACCCTAACCCTAGCCTTAAGCCTAACCCTAGACTGAGGCAGAAATCGGGCATTGGGCTGTGGTGAGTTCCGAGCAGAATGACGAAGAGGGAGAGGGGATTTGGATGTGCTACGCTCAACTTGGCCTGCCTTTTGCATGCTTAGTGTGCCTGGGTCCCCTGGCTTTGTGGTTTTGTGAACCCTAACCCTAGTCAAAACCCTAACCCTAACCCTACCCCTAACCCTAACCCCTAACCCTAACCCGAGCCCCTAACCCTAACCCTTGCAGAAAGAAGAAGAGGGAGCAAGGTTTTGGATGTGCCGTGCTTAACTTGGCCTGCCTTTCGCATGATCAGTGTCCCTGGAGCTCCTGGCTTTGTGGTTTTGTGAACCCTAACCCTAGGCATAACCCTAACCCTAGCCCTAAGCCTAACCCTAGACTGAGGCAGAAATCGGGCATGGGGCTGTGGTGAGTTCCGAGCAGAATGACAAAGAGGGAGCAAGGATTTGGATGTGCTACGCTCAACTTGGCCTGCCTTTTGCATGGGGAGTATCCCTGGAGCTCCTGGCTTTGTGGTTTTGTGAACCCTAACCCTAGGCATAACCCTAACCCTAGCCCTAAGCCTAACCCTAGACTGAGGCAGAAATCGGGCATGGGGCTGTGGTGAGTTCCGAGCAGAATGACAAAGAGGGAGCAAGGATTTGGATGTGCTACGCTCAACTTGGCCTGCCTTTTGCATGGTGAGTATCCCTGGAGCTCCTGGCTTTGTGGTTTTGTGAACCCTAACCCTAGGCATAACCCTAACCCTAGCCCTAAGCCTAACCCTAGACTGAGGCAGAAATCGGGCATTGGGCTGTGGTGAGTTCCGAGCAGAATGACGAAGAGGGAGAGGGGATTTGGATGTGCTACGCTCAACTTGGCCTGCCTTTTGCATGGTGAGTATCCCTGGAGCTCCTGGCTTTGTGGTTTTGTGAACCCTAACCCTAGGCATAACCCTAACCCTAGCCCTAAGCCTAACCCTAGACTGAGGCAGTAATCGGGCATTGGGCTGTGGTGAGTTCCGAGCAGAATGACGAAGAGGGAGAGGGGATTTGGATGTGCTACGCTCAACTTGGCCTGCCTTTTGCATGGTGAGTATCCCTGGAGCTCCTGGCTTTGTGGTTTTGTGAACCCTAACCCTAGGCATAACCCTAACCCTAGGCATAACCCTAACCCTAGCCTTAAGCCTAACCCTAGACTGAGGCAGAAATCGGGCATTGGGCTGTGGTGAGTTCCGAGCAGAATGACGAAGAGGGAGAGGGGATTTGGATGTGCTACGCTCAACTTGGCCTGCCTTTTGCATGCTTAGTGTGCCTGGGTCCCCTGGCTTTGTGGTTTTGTGAACCCTAACCCTAGTCAAAACCCTAACCCTAACCCTACCCCTAACCCTAACCCCTAACCCTAACCCGAGCCCCTAACCCTAACCCTTGCAGAAAGAAGAAGAGGGAGCAAGGTTTTGGATGTGCCGTGCTTAACTTGGCCTGCCTTTCGCATGATCAGTGTCCCTGGAGCTCCTGGCTTTGTGGTTTTGTGAACCCTAACCCTAGGCATAACCCTAACCCTAGCCCTAAGCCTAACCCTAGACTGAGGCAGAAATCGGGCATTGGGCTGTGGGGAGTTCCGAGCAGAATGACGAAGAGGGAGCAAGGATTTGGATTGGCTGCGCTCAACTTGGCCTGCCTTTTGCATGGGGAGTATCCCTGGAGCTCCTGGCTTTGTGGTTTTCTGAACCCTAACCCTAGGCATAACCCTAACCCTAGCCCTAAGCCTAACCCTAGACTGAGGCAGAAATCGGGCATGGGGCTGTGGTGAGTTCCGAGCAGAATGACAAAGAGGGAGCAAGGATTTGGATGTGCTACGCTCAACTTGGCCTGCCTTTTGCATGGTGAGTATCCCTGGAGCTCCTGGCTTTGTGGTTTTGTGAACCCTAACCCTAGGCATAACCCTAACCCTAGCCCTAAGCCTAACCCTAGACTGAGGCAGAAATCGGGCATTGGGCTGTGGTGAGTTCCGAGCAGAATGACGAAGAGGGAGAGGGGATTTGGATGTGCTACGCTCAACTTGGCCTGCCTTTTGCATGGTGAGTATCCCTGGAGCTCCTGGCTTTGTGGTTTTGTGAACCCTAACCCTAGGCATAACCCTAACCCTAGCCCTAAGCCTAACCCTAGACTGAGGCAGTAATCGGGCATTGGGCTGTGGGGAGTTCCGAGCAGAATGACGAAGAGGGAGCAAGGATTTGGATTGGCTGCGCTCAACTTGGCCTGCCTTTTGCATGGGGAGTATCCCTGGAGCTCCTGGCTTTGTGGTTTTCTGAACCCTAACCCTAGGCATAACCCTAACCCTAGCCCTAAGCCTAACCCTAGACTGAGGCAGAAATCGGGCATGGGGCTGTGGTGAGTTCCGAGCAGAATGACAAAGAGGGAGCAAGGATTTGGATGTGCTACGCTCAACTTGGCCTGCCTTTTGCATGGTGAGTATCCCTGGAGCTCCTGGCTTTGTGGTTTTCTGAACCCTAACCCTAGGCATAACCCTAACCCTAGCCCTAAGCCTAACCCTAGACTGAGGCAGAAATCGGGCATTGGGCTGTGGTGAGTTCCGAGCAGAATGACGAAGAGGGAGAGGGGATTTGGATGTGCTACGCTCAACTTGGCCTGCCTTTTGCATGGTGAGTATCCCTGGAGCTCCTGGCTTTGTGGTTTTGTGAACCCTAACCCTAGGCATAACCCTAACCCTAGCCCTAAGCCTAACCCTAGACTGAGGCAGTAATCGGGCATTGGGCTGTGGTGAGTTCCGAGCAGAATGACAAAGAGGGAGCAAGGATTTGGATGTGCTACGCTCAACTTGGCCTGCCTTTTGCATGGTGAGTATCCCTGGAGCTCCTGGCTTTGTGGTTTTGTGAACCCTAACCCTAGGCATAACCCTAACCCTAGCCCTAAGCCTAACCCTAGACTGAGGCAGAAATCGGGCATTGGGCTGTGGGGAGTTCCGAGCAGAATGACGAAGAGGGAGCAAGGATTTGGATGTGCTACACTCAACTTGGCCTGCCTTTTGCATGGTGAGTATCCCTGGAGCTCCTGGCTTTGTGGTTTTCTGAACCCTAACCCTAGGCATAACCCTAACCCTAGCCCTAAACCTAACCCTAGACTGAGGCAGAAATCGGGCATTGGGCTGTGGTGAGTTCCGAGCAGAATGACGAAGAGGGAGAGGGGATTTGGATGTGCTACGCTCAACTTGGCCTGCCTTTTGCATGGTGAGTATCTCTGGAGCTCCTGGCTTTGTGGTTTTGTGAACCCTAACCCTAGGCATAACCCTAACCCTAGCCCTAAGCCGAACCCTAGACTGAGGCAGAAATCGGGCATTGGGCTGTGGTGAGTTCCGAGCAGAATGACAAAGAGGGAGAGGGGATTTGGATGTGCTACGCTCAACTTGGCCTGCCTTTTGCATGGGGAGTATCCCTGGAGCTCCTGGCTTTGTGGTTTTGTGAACCCTAACCCTAGGCATAACCCTAACCCTAGCCCTAAGCCTAACCCTAGACTGAGGCAGAAATCGGGCATTGGGCTGTGGTGAGTTCCGAGCAGAATGACGAAGAGGGAGCAAGGATTTGGATGTGCTACGCTCAACTTGGCCTGCCTTTTGCATGGTGAGTATCCCTGGAGCTCCTGGCTTTGTGGTTTTCTGAACCCTAACCCTAGGCATAACCCTAACCCTAGCCTTAAGCCTAACCCTAGACTGAGGCAGAAATCGGGCATTGGGCTGTGGTGAGTTCCGAGCAGAATGACGAAGAGGGAGAGGGGATTTGGATGTGCTACGCTCAACTTGGCCTGCCTTTTGCATGCTTAGTGTGCCTGGGTCCCCTGGCTTTGTCGTTTTCTCAATCCTAACCCTAGTCAAAACCCTAACCCTAACCCTACCCCTAACCCTAACCCCTAACACTAACCCGAGCCCCTAACCCTAACCCTTGCAGAAAGAAGAAGAGGGAGCAAGGTTTTGGATGTGCCGTGCTTAACTTGGCCTGCCTTTCGCATGATCAGTGTCCCTGGAGCTCCTGGCTTTGTGGTTTTGTGAACCCTAACCCTAGGCATAACCCTAACCCTAGCCCTAAGCCTAACCCTAGACTGAGGCAGTAATCGGGCATTGGGCTGTGGGGAGTTCCGAGCAGAATGACGAAGAGGGAGCAAGGATTTGGATGTGCTACGCTCAACTTGGCCTGCCTTTTGCATGGTGAGTATCCCTGGAGCTCCTGGCTTTGTGGTTTTGTGAACCCTAACCCTAGGCATAACCCTAACCCTAGCCCTAAACCTAACCCTAGACTGAGGCAGAAATCGGGCATGGGGCTGTGGTGAGTTCCGAGCAGAATGAGGAAGAGGGAGAGGGGATTTGGATGTGCTACGCTCAACTTGGCCTGCCTTTTGCATGGGGAGTATCCCTGGAGCTCCTGGCTTTGTGGTTTTGTGAACCCTAACCCTAGGCATAACCCTAACCCTAGCCCTAAGCCTAACCCTAGACTGAGGCAGAAATCGGGCATTGGGCTGTGGGGAGTTCCGAGCAGAATGACGAAGAGGGAGAGGGGATTTGGATGTGCTACGCTCAACTTGGCCTGCCTTTTGCATGGTGAGTATCCCTGGAGCTCCTGGCTTTGTGGTTTTCTGAACCCTAACCCTAAGCATAACCCTAATCCTAGCCCTAAGCCTAACCCTAGACTGAGGCAGAAATCGGGCATTGGGCTGTGGTGAGTTCCGAGCAGAATGACAAAGAGGGAGAGGGGATTTGGATATGCTACGCTCAACTTGGCCTGCCTTTTGCATGGTGAGTATCCCTGGAGCTCCTGGCTTTGTGGTTTTCTGAACCCTAACCCTAGGCATAACCCTAACCCTAGCCCTAAGCCTAACCCTAGACTGAGGCAGTAATCGGGCATTGGGCTGTGGGGAGTTCCGAGGAGAATGACAAAGAGGGAGAGGGGATTTGGATGTGCTACGCTCAACTTGGCCTGCCTTTTGCATGGTGAGTATCCCTGGAGCTCCTGGCTTTGTGGTTTTGTGAACCCTAACCCTAGGCATAACCCTAACCCTAGCCCTAAGCCTAACCCTAGACTGAGGCAGTAATCGGGCATTGGGCTGTGGGGAGTTCCGAGCAGAATGATGAAGAGGGAGAGGGGATTTGGATGTGCTACGCTCAACTTGGCCTGCCTTTTGCATGGTGAGTATCCCTGGAGCTCCTGGCTTTGTGGTTTTGTGAACCCTAACCCTAGGCATAACCCTAACCCTAGCCCTAAGCCTAACCCTAGACTGAGGCAGTAATCGGGCATTGGGCTGTGGTGAGTTCCGAGAAGAATGACGAAGAGGGAGAGGGGATTTGGATGTGCTACGCTCAACTTGGCCTGCCTTTTGCATGGTGAGTATCCCTGGAGCTCCTGGCTTTGTGGTTTTCTGAACCCTAACCCTAGGCATAACCCTAACCCTAGGCATAACCCTAACCCTAGCCTTAAGCCTAACCCTAGACTGAGGCAGAAATCGGGCATTGGGCTGTGGTGAGTTCCGAGCAGAATGACGAAGAGGGAGAGGGGATTTGGATGTGCTACGCTCAACTTGGCCTGCCTTTTGCATGCTTAGTGTGCCTGGGTCCCCTGGCTTTGTGGTTTTGTGAACCCTAACCCTAGTCAAAACCCTAACCCTAACCCTACCCCTAACCCTAACCCCTAACCCTAACCCGAGCCCCTAACCCTAACCCTTGCAGAAAGAAGAAGAGGGAGCAAGGTTTTGGATGTGCCGTGCTTAACTTGGCCTGCCTTTCGCATGATCAGTGTCCCTGGAGCTCCTGGCTTTGTGGTTTTGTGAACCCTAACCCTAGGCATAACCCTAACCCTAGCCCTAAGCCTAACCCTAGACTGAGGCAGAAATCGGGCATGGGGCTGTGGTGAGTTCCGAGCAGAATGACAAAGAGGGAGCAAGGATTTGGATGTGCTACGCTCAACTTGGCCTGCCTTTTGCATGGGGAGTATCCCTGGAGCTCCTGGCTTTGTGGTTTTGTGAACCCTAACCCTAGGCATAACCCTAACCCTAGCCCTAAGCCTAACCCTAGACTGAGGCAGAAATCGGGCATGGGGCTGTGGTGAGTTCCGAGCAGAATGACAAAGAGGGAGCAAGGATTTGGATGTGCTACGCTCAACTTGGCCTGCCTTTTGCATGGTGAGTATCCCTGGAGCTCCTGGCTTTGTGGTTTTGTGAACCCTAACCCTAGGCATAACCCTAACCCTAGCCCTAAGCCTAACCCTAGACTGAGGCAGAAATCGGGCATTGGGCTGTGGTGAGTTCCGAGCAGAATGACGAAGAGGGAGAGGGGATTTGGATGTGCTACGCTCAACTTGGCCTGCCTTTTGCATGGTGAGTATCCCTGGAGCTCCTGGCTTTGTGGTTTTGTGAACCCTAACCCTAGGCATAACCCTAACCCTAGCCCTAAGCCTAACCCTAGACTGAGGCAGTAATCGGGCATTGGGCTGTGGTGAGTTCCGAGCAGAATGACGAAGAGGGAGAGGGGATTTGGATGTGCTACGCTCAACTTGGCCTGCCTTTTGCATGGTGAGTATCCCTGGAGCTCCTGGCTTTGTGGTTTTGTGAACCCTAACCCTAGGCATAACCCTAACCCTAGGCATAACCCTAACCCTAGCCTTAAGCCTAACCCTAGACTGAGGCAGAAATCGGGCATTGGGCTGTGGTGAGTTCCGAGCAGAATGACGAAGAGGGAGAGGGGATTTGGATGTGCTACGCTCAACTTGGCCTGCCTTTTGCATGCTTAGTGTGCCTGGGTCCCCTGGCTTTGTGGTTTTGTGAACCCTAACCCTAGTCAAAACCCTAACCCTAACCCTACCCCTAACCCTAACCCCTAACCCTAACCCGAGCCCCTAACCCTAACCCTTGCAGAAAGAAGAAGAGGGAGCAAGGTTTTGGATGTGCCGTGCTTAACTTGGCCTGCCTTTCGCATGATCAGTGTCCCTGGAGCTCCTGGCTTTGTGGTTTTGTGAACCCTAACCCTAGGCATAACCCTAACCCTAGCCCTAAGCCTAACCCTAGACTGAGGCAGAAATCGGGCATTGGGCTGTGGGGAGTTCCGAGCAGAATGACGAAGAGGGAGCAAGGATTTGGATTGGCTGCGCTCAACTTGGCCTGCCTTTTGCATGGGGAGTATCCCTGGAGCTCCTGGCTTTGTGGTTTTCTGAACCCTAACCCTAGGCATAACCCTAACCCTAGCCCTAAGCCTAACCCTAGACTGAGGCAGAAATCGGGCATGGGGCTGTGGTGAGTTCCGAGCAGAATGACAAAGAGGGAGCAAGGATTTGGATGTGCTACGCTCAACTTGGCCTGCCTTTTGCATGGTGAGTATCCCTGGAGCTCCTGGCTTTGTGGTTTTCTGAACCCTAACCCTAGGCATAACCCTAACCCTAGCCCTAAGCTTAACCCTAGACTGAGGCAGTAATCGGGCATTGGGCTGTGGTGAGTTCCGAGCAGAATGACAAAGAGGGAGCAAGGATTTGGATGTGCTACGCTCAACTTGTCCTGCCTTTTGCATGGGGAGTATCTCTGGAGCTCCTGGCTTTGTGGTTTTGTGAACCCTAACCCTAGGCATAACCCTAACCCTAGCCCTAAGCCGAACCCTAGACTGAGGCAGAAATCGGGCATTGGGCTGTGGGGAGTTCCGAGCAGAATGACAAAGAGGGAGAGGGGATTTGGATGTGCTACGCTCAACTTGGCCTGCCTTTTGCATGGGGAGTATCCCTGGAGCTCCTGGCTTTGTGGTTTTCTGAACCCTAACCCTAGGCATAACCCTAACCCTAGCCCCAAGCCGAACCCTAGACTGAGGCAGAAATCGGGCATTGGGCTGTGGGGAGTTCCGAGCAGAATGACGAAGAGGGAGAGGGGATTTGGATGTGCTACGCTCAACTTGGCCTGCCTTTTGCATGGTGAGTATCCCTGGAGCTCCTGGCTTTGTGGTTTTCTGAACCCTAACCCTAGGCATAACCCTAACCCTAGGCATAACCCTAACCCTAGCCTTAAGCCTAACCCTAGACTGAGGCAGAAATCGGGCATTGGGCTGTGGGGAGTTCCGAGCAGAATGACGAAGAGGGAGAGGGGATTTGGATGTGCTACGCTCAACTTGGCCTGCCTTTTGCATGCTTAGTGTGCCTGGGTCCCCTGGCTTTGTGGTTTTGTGAACCCTAACCCTAGTCAAAACCCTAACCCTAACCCTACCCCTAACCCTAACCCCTAACCCTAACCCGAGCCCCTAACCCTAACCCTTGCAGAAAGAAGAAGAGGGAGCAAGGTTTTGGATGTGCCGTGCTTAACTTGGCCTGCCTTTCGCATGATCAGTGTCCCTGGAGCTCCTGGCTTTGTGGTTTTGTGAACCCTAACCCTAGGCATAACCCTAACCCTAGCCCTAAGCCTAACCCTAGACTGAGGCAGAAATCGGGCATTGGGCTGTGGGGAGTTCCGAGCAGAATGACGAAGAGGGAGCAAGGATTTGGATTGGCTGCGCTCAACTTGGCCTGCCTTTTGCATGGGGAGTATCCCTGGAGCTCCTGGCTTTGTGGTTTTGTGAACCCTAACCCTAGGCATAACCCTAACCCTAGCCCTAAGCCTAACCCTAGACTGAGGCAGAAATCGGGCATGGGGCTGTGGTGAGTTCCGAGCAGAATGACAAAGAGGGAGCAAGGATTTGGATGTGCTACGCTCAACTTGGCCTGCCTTTTGCATGGTGAGTATCCCTGGAGCTCCTGGCTTTGTGGTTTTGTGAACCCTAACCCTAGGCATAACCCTAACCCTAGCCCTAAGCCTAACCCTAGACTGAGGCAGAAATCGGGCATTGGGCTGTGGTGAGTTCCGAGCAGAATGACGAAGAGGGAGAGGGGATTTGGATGTGCTACGCTCAACTTGGCCTGCCTTTTGCATGGTGAGTATCCCTGGAGCTCCTGGCTTTGTGGTTTTGTGAACCCTAACCCTAGGCATAACCCTAACCCTAGCCCTAAGCCTAACCCTAGACTGAGGCAGTAATCGGGCATTGGGCTGTGGTGAGTTCCGAGCAGAATGACGTAGAGGGAGCAAGGATTTGGATGTGCTACGCTCAACTTGGCCTGCCTTTTGCATGGTGAGTATCCCTGGAGCTCCTGGCTTTGTGGTTTTGTGAACCCTAACCCTAGGCATAACCCTAACCCTAGCCCTAAGCTTAACCCTAGACTGAGGCAGTAATCGGGCATTGGGCTGTGGTGAGTTCCGAGCAGAATGACGAAGAGGGAGCAAGGATTTGGATGTGCTACGCTCAACTTGGCCTGCCTTTTGCATGGGGAGTATCTCTGGAGCTCCTGGCTTTGTGGTTTTGTGAACCCTAACCCTAGGCATAACCCTAACCCTAGCCCTAAGCCGAACCCTAGACTGAGGCAGAAATCGGGCATTGGGCTGTGGTGAGTTCCGAGCAGAATGACGAAGAGGGAGCAAGGATTTGGATTGGCTGCGCTCAACTTGGCCTGCCTTTTGCATGGGGAGTATCCCTGGAGCTCCTGGCTTTGTGGTTTTCTGAACCCTAACCCTAGGCATAACCCTAACCCTAGCCCTAAGCCTAACCCTAGACTGAGGCAGAAATCGGGCATGGGGCTGTGGTGAGTTCCGAGCAGAATGACAAAGAGGGAGCAAGGATTTGGATGTGCTACGCTCAACTTGGCCTGCCTTTTGCATGGTGAGTATCCCTGGAGCTCCTGGCTTTGTGGTTTTCTGAACCCTAACCCTAGGCATAACCCTAACCCTAGCCCTAAGCTTAACCCTAGACTGAGGCAGTAATCGGGCATTGGGCTGTGGTGAGTTCCGAGCAGAATGACAAAGAGGGAGCAAGGATTTGGATGTGCTACGCTCAACTTGTCCTGCCTTTTGCATGGGGAGTATCTCTGGAGCTCCTGGCTTTGTGGTTTTGTGAACCCTAACCCTAGGCATAACCCTAACCCTAGCCCTAAGCCGAACCCTAGACTGAGGCAGAAATCGGGCATTGGGCTGTGGGGAGTTCCGAGCAGAATGAGGAAGAGGGAGAGGGGATTTGGATGTGCTACGCTCAACTTGGCCTGCCTTTTGCATGGGGAGTATCCCTGGAGCTCCTGGCTTTGTGGTTTTCTGAACCCTAACCCTAGGCATAACCCTAACCCTAGCCCCAAGCCGAACCCTAGACTGAGGCAGAAATCGGGCATTGGGCTGTGGGGAGTTCCGAGCAGAATGACGAAGAGGGAGAGGGGATTTGGATGTGCTACGCTCAACTTGGCCTGCCTTTTGCATGGTGAGTATCCCTGGAGCTCCTGGCTTTGTGGTTTTCTGAGCCCTAACCCTAGGCATAACCCTAACCCTAGGCATAACCCTAACCCTAGCCTTAAGCCTAACCCTAGACTGAGGCAGAAATCGGGCATTGGGCTGTGGGGAGTTCCGAGCAGAATGACGAAGAGGGAGAGGGGATTTGGATGTGCTACGCTCAACTTGGCCTGCCTTTTGCATGCTTAGTGTGCCTGGGTCCCCTGGCTTTGTGGTTTTGTGAACCCTAACCCTAGTCAAAACCCTAACCCTAACCCTACCCCTAACCCTAACCCCTAACCCTAACCCGAGCCCCTAACCCTAACCCTTGCAGAAAGAAGAAGAGGGAGCAAGGTTTTGGATGTGCCGTGCTTAACTTGGCCTGCCTTTCGCATGATCAGTGTCCCTGGAGCTCCTGGCTTTGTGGTTTTGTGAACCCTAACCCTAGGCATAACCCTAACCCTAGCCCTAAGCCTAACCCTAGACTGAGGCAGAAATCGGGCATTGGGCTGTGGGGAGTTCCGAGCAGAATGACGAAGAGGGAGCAAGGATTTGGATTGGCTGCGCTCAACTTGGCCTGCCTTTTGCATGGGGAGTATCCCTGGAGCTCCTGGCTTTGTGGTTTTCTGAACCCTAACCCTAGGCATAACCCTAACCCTAGCCCTAAGCCTAACCCTAGACTGAGGCAGAAATCGGGCATGGGGCTGTGGTGAGTTCCGAGCAGAATGACAAAGAGGGAGCAAGGATTTGGATGTGCTACGCTCAACTTGGCCTGCCTTTTGCATGGTGAGTATCCCTGGAGCTCCTGGCTTTGTGGTTTTGTGAACCCTAACCCTAGGCATAACCCTAACCCTAGCCCTAAGCCTAACCCTAGACTGAGGCAGAAATCGGGCATTGGGCTGTGGTGAGTTCCGAGCAGAATGACGAAGAGGGAGAGGGGATTTGGATGTGCTACGCTCAACTTGGCCTGCCTTTTGCATGGTGAGTATCCCTGGAGCTCCTGGCTTTGTGGTTTTGTGAACCCTAACCCTAGGCATAACCCTAACCCTAGCCCTAAGCCTAACCCTAGACTGAGGCAGTAATCGGGCATTGGGCTGTGGTGAGTTCCGAGCAGAATGACGAAGAGGGAGAGGGGATTTGGATGTGCTACGCTCAACTTGGCCTGCCTTTTGCATGGTGAGTATCTCTGGAGCTCCTGGCTTTGTGGTTTTGTGAACCCTAACCCTAGGCATAACCCTAACCCTAGCCCTAAGCCGAACCCTAGACTGAGGCAGAAATCGGGCATTGGGCTGTGGTGAGTTCCGAGCAGAATGACAAAGAGGGAGAGGGGATTTGGATGTGCTACGCTCAACTTGGCCTGCCTTTTGCATGGGGAGTATCCCTGGAGCTCCTGGCTTTGTGGTTTTGTGAACCCTAACCCTAGGCATAACCCTAACCCTAGCCCTAAGCCTAACCCTAGACTGAGGCAGAAATCGGGCATTGGGCTGTGGTGAGTTCCGAGCAGAATGACGAAGAGGGAGCAAGGATTTGGATGTGCTACGCTCAACTTGGCCTGCCTTTTGCATGGTGAGTATCCCTGGAGCTCCTGGCTTTGTGGTTTTCTGAACCCTAACCCTAGGCATAACCCTAACCCTAGCCTTAAGCCTAACCCTAGACTGAGGCAGAAATCGGGCATTGGGCTGTGGTGAGTTCCGAGCAGAATGACGAAGAGGGAGAGGGGATTTGGATGTGCTACGCTCAACTTGGCCTGCCTTTTGCATGCTTAGTGTGCCTGGGTCCCCTGGCTTTGTCGTTTTCTCAATCCTAACCCTAGTCAAAACCCTAACCCTAACCCTACCCCTAACCCTAACCCCTAACACTAACCCGAGCCCCTAACCCTAACCCTTGCAGAAAGAAGAAGAGGGAGCAAGGTTTTGGATGTGCCGTGCTTAACTTGGCCTGCCTTTCGCATGATCAGTGTCCCTGGAGCTCCTGGCTTTGTGGTTTTGTGAACCCTAACCCTAGGCATAACCCTAACCCTAGCCCTAAGCCTAACCCTAGACTGAGGCAGTAATCGGGCATTGGGCTGTGGGGAGTTCCGAGCAGAATGACGAAGAGGGAGCAAGGATTTGGATGTGCTACGCTCAACTTGGCCTGCCTTTTGCATGGTGAGTATCCCTGGAGCTCCTGGCTTTGTGGTTTTGTGAACCCTAACCCTAGGCATAACCCTAACCCTAGCCCTAAACCTAACCCTAGACTGAGGCAGAAATCGGGCATGGGGCTGTGGTGAGTTCCGAGCAGAATGAGGAAGAGGGAGAGGGGATTTGGATGTGCTACGCTCAACTTGGCCTGCCTTTTGCATGGGGAGTATCCCTGGAGCTCCTGGCTTTGTGGTTTTGTGAACCCTAACCCTAGGCATAACCCTAACCCTAGCCCTAAGCCTAACCCTAGACTGAGGCAGAAATCGGGCATTGGGCTGTGGGGAGTTCCGAGCAGAATGACGAAGAGGGAGAGGGGATTTGGATGTGCTACGCTCAACTTGGCCTGCCTTTTGCATGGTGAGTATCCCTGGAGCTCCTGGCTTTGTGGTTTTCTGAACCCTAACCCTAAGCATAACCCTAATCCTAGCCCTAAGCCTAACCCTAGACTGAGGCAGAAATCGGGCATTGGGCTGTGGTGAGTTCCGAGCAGAATGACAAAGAGGGAGAGGGGATTTGGATGTGCTACGCTCAACTTGGCCTGCCTTTTGCATGGTGAGTATCCCTGGAGCTCCTGGCTTTGTGGTTTTGTGAACCCTAACCCTAGGCATAACCCTAACCCTAGCCCTAAGCCTAACCCTAGACTGAGGCAGTAATCGGGCATTGGGCTGTGGGGAGTTCCGAGGAGAATGACAAAGAGGGAGAGGGGATTTGGATGTGCTACGCTCAACTTGGCCTGCCTTTTGCATGGTGAGTATCCCTGGAGCTCCTGGCTTTGTGGTTTTGTGAACCCTAACCCTAGGCATAACCCTAACCCTAGCCCTAAGCCTAACCCTAGACTGAGGCAGTAATCGGGCATTGGGCTGTGGGGAGTTCCGAGCAGAATGATGAAGAGGGAGAGGGGATTTGGATGTGCTACGCTCAACTTGGCCTGCCTTTTGCATGGTGAGTATCCCTGGAGCTCCTGGCTTTGTGGTTTTGTGAACCCTAACCCTAGGCATAACCCTAACCCTAGCCCTAAGCCTAACCCTAGACTGAGGCAGTAATCGGGCATTGGGCTGTGGTGAGTTCCGAGCAGAATGACGTAGAGGGAGCAAGGATTTGGATGTGCTACGCTCAACTTGGCCTGCCTTTTGCATGGTGAGTATCCCTGGAGCTCCTGGCTTTGTGGTTTTGTGAACCCTAACCCTAGGCATAACCCTAACCCTAGCCCTAAGCCTAACCCTAGACTGAGGCAGTAATCGGGCATTGGGCTGTGGTGAGTTCCGAGCAGAATGACGTAGAGGGAGCAAGGATTTGGATGTGCTACGCTCAACTTGGCCTGCCTTTTGCATGGTGAGTATCCCTGGAGCTCCTGGCTTTGTGGTTTTGTGAACCCTAACCCTAGGCATAACCCTAACCCTAGCCCTAAGCTTAACCCTAGACTGAGGCAGAAATCGGGCATTGGGCTGTGGTGAGTTCCGAGCAGAATGACGAAGAGGGAGCAAGGATTTGGATGTGCTACGCTCAACTTGGCCTGCCTTTTGCATGGGGAGTATCTCTGGAGCTCCTGGCTTTGTGGTTTTGTGAACCCTAACCCTAGGCATAACCCTAACCCTAGCCCTAAGCCGAACCCTAGACTGAGGCAGAAATCGGGCATTGGGCTGTGGTGAGTTCCGAGCAGAATGACGAAGAGGGAGCAAGGATTTGGATTGGCTGCGCTCAACTTGGCCTGCCTTTCGCATGGGGAGTATCCCTGGAGCTCCTGGCTTTGTGGTTTTCTGAACCCTAACCCTAGGCATAACCCTAACCCTAGCCCTAAGCCTAACCCTAGACTGAGGCAGAAATCGGGCATGGGGCTGTGGTGAGTTCCGAGCAGAATGACAAAGAGGGAGCAAGGATTTGGATGTGCTACGCTCAACTTGGCCTGCCTTTTGCATGGTGAGTATCCCTGGAGCTCCTGGCTTTGTGGTTTTCTGAACCCTAACCCTAGGCATAACCCTAACCCTAGCCCTAAGCTTAACCCTAGACTGAGGCAGTAATCGGGCATTGGGCTGTGGTGAGTTCCGAGCAGAATGACAAAGAGGGAGCAAGGATTTGGATGTGCTACGCTCAACTTGTCCTGCCTTTTGCATGGGGAGTATCTCTGGAGCTCCTGGCTTTGTGGTTTTGTGAACCCTAACCCTAGGCATAACCCTAACCCTAGCCCTAAGCCGAACCCTAGACTGAGGCAGAAATCGGGCATTGGGCTGTGGGGAGTTCCGAGCAGAATGACAAAGAGGGAGAGGGGATTTGGATGTGCTACGCTCAACTTGGCCTGCCTTTTGCATGGGGAGTATCCCTGGAGCTCCTGGCTTTGTGGTTTTCTGAACCCTAACCCTAGGCATAACCCTAACCCTAGCCCCAAGCCGAACCCTAGACTGAGGCAGAAATCGGGCATTGGGCTGTGGGGAGTTCCGAGCAGAATGACGAAGAGGGAGAGGGGATTTGGATGTGCTACGCTCAACTTGGCCTGCCTTTTGCATGGTGAGTATCCCTGGAGCTCCTGGCTTTGTGGTTTTCTGAACCCTAACCCTAGGCATAACCCTAACCCTAGGCATAACCCTAACCCTAGCCTTAAGCCTAACCCTAGACTGAGGCAGAAATCGGGCATTGGGCTGTGGGGAGTTCCGAGCAGAATGACGAAGAGGGAGAGGGGATTTGGATGTGCTACGCTCAACTTGGCCTGCCTTTTGCATGCTTAGTGTGCCTGGGTCCCCTGGCTTTGTGGTTTTGTGAACCCTAACCCTAGTCAAAACCCTAACCCTAACCCTACCCCTAACCCTAACCCCTAACCCTAACCCGAGCCCCTAACCCTAACCCTTGCAGAAAGAAGAAGAGGGAGCAAGGTTTTGGATGTGCCGTGCTTAACTTGGCCTGCCTTTCGCATGATCAGTGTCCCTGGAGCTCCTGGCTTTGTGGTTTTGTGAACCCTAACCCTAGGCATAACCCTAACCCTAGCCCTAAGCCTAACCCTAGACTGAGGCAGAAATCGGGCATTGGGCTGTGGGGAGTTCCGAGCAGAATGACGAAGAGGGAGCAAGGATTTGGATTGGCTGCGCTCAACTTGGCCTGCCTTTTGCATGGGGAGTATCCCTGGAGCTCCTGGCTTTGTGGTTTTGTGAACCCTAACCCTAGGCATAACCCTAACCCTAGCCCTAAGCCTAACCCTAGACTGAGGCAGAAATCGGGCATGGGGCTGTGGTGAGTTCCGAGCAGAATGACAAAGAGGGAGCAAGGATTTGGATGTGCTACGCTCAACTTGGCCTGCCTTTTGCATGGTGAGTATCCCTGGAGCTCCTGGCTTTGTGGTTTTGTGAACCCTAACCCTAGGCATAACCCTAACCCTAGCCCTAAGCCTAACCCTAGACTGAGGCAGAAATCGGGCATTGGGCTGTGGTGAGTTCCGAGCAGAATGACGAAGAGGGAGAGGGGATTTGGATGTGCTACGCTCAACTTGGCCTGCCTTTTGCATGGTGAGTATCCCTGGAGCTCCTGGCTTTGTGGTTTTGTGAACCCTAACCCTAGGCATAACCCTAACCCTAGCCCTAAGCCTAACCCTAGACTGAGGCAGTAATCGGGCATTGGGCTGTGGTGAGTTCCGAGCAGAATGACGTAGAGGGAGCAAGGATTTGGATGTGCTACGCTCAACTTGGCCTGCCTTTTGCATGGTGAGTATCCCTGGAGCTCCTGGCTTTGTGGTTTTGTGAACCCTAACCCTAGGCATAACCCTAACCCTAGCCCTAAGCTTAACCCTAGACTGAGGCAGTAATCGGGCATTGGGCTGTGGTGAGTTCCGAGCAGAATGACGAAGAGGGAGCAAGGATTTGGATGTGCTACGCTCAACTTGGCCTGCCTTTTGCATGGGGAGTATCTCTGGAGCTCCTGGCTTTGTGGTTTTGTGAACCCTAACCCTAGGCATAACCCTAACCCTAGCCCTAAGCCGAACCCTAGACTGAGGCAGAAATCGGGCATTGGGCTGTGGTGAGTTCCGAGCAGAATGACGAAGAGGGAGCAAGGATTTGGATTGGCTGCGCTCAACTTGGCCTGCCTTTCGCATGGGGAGTATCCCTGGAGCTCCTGGCTTTGTGGTTTTCTGAACCCTAACCCTAGGCATAACCCTAACCCTAGCCCTAAGCCTAACCCTAGACTGAGGCAGAAATCGGGCATGGGGCTGTGGTGAGTTCCGAGCAGAATGACAAAGAGGGAGCAAGGATTTGGATGTGCTACGCTCAACTTGGCCTGCCTTTTGCATGGTGAGTATCCCTGGAGCTCCTGGCTTTGTGGTTTTCTGAACCCTAACCCTAGGCATAACCCTAACCCTAGCCCTAAGCTTAACCCTAGACTGAGGCAGTAATCGGGCATTGGGCTGTGGTGAGTTCCGAGCAGAATGACAAAGAGGGAGCAAGGATTTGGATGTGCTACGCTCAACTTGTCCTGCCTTTTGCATGGGGAGTATCTCTGGAGCTCCTGGCTTTGTGGTTTTGTGAACCCTAACCCTAGGCATAACCCTAACCCTAGCCCTAAGCCGAACCCTAGACTGAGGCAGAAATCGGGCATTGGGCTGTGGGGAGTTCCGAGCAGAATGAGGAAGAGGGAGAGGGGATTTGGATGTGCTACGCTCAACTTGGCCTGCCTTTTGCATGGGGAGTATCCCTGGAGCTCCTGGCTTTGTGGTTTTCTGAACCCTAACCCTAGGCATAACCCTAACCCTAGCCCCAAGCCGAACCCTAGACTGAGGCAGAAATCGGGCATTGGGCTGTGGGGAGTTCCGAGCAGAATGACGAAGAGGGAGAGGGGATTTGGATGTGCTACGCTCAACTTGGCCTGCCTTTTGCATGGTGAGTATCCCTGGAGCTCCTGGCTTTGTGGTTTTCTGAGCCCTAACCCTAGGCATAACCCTAACCCTAGGCATAACCCTAACCCTAGCCTTAAGCCTAACCCTAGACTGAGGCAGTAATCGGGCATTGGGCTGTGGGGAGTTCCGAGCAGAATGACGAAGAGGGAGAGGGGATTTGGATGTGCTACGCTCAACTTGGCCTGCCTTTTGCATGCTTAGTGTGCCTGGGTCCCCTGGCTTTGTGGTTTTGTGAACCCTAACCCTAGTCAAAACCCTAACCCTAACCCTACCCCTAACCCTAACCCCTAACCCTAACCCGAGCCCCTAACCCTAACCCTTGCAGAAAGAAGAAGAGGGAGCAAGGTTTTGGATGTGCCGTGCTTAACTTGGCCTGCCTTTCGCATGATCAGTGTCCCTGGAGCTCCTGGCTTTGTGGTTTTGTGAACCCTAACCCTAGGCATAACCCTAACCCTAGCCCTAAGCCTAACCCTAGACTGAGGCAGAAATCGGGCATTGGGCTGTGGGGAGTTCCGAGCAGAATGACGAAGAGGGAGCAAGGATTTGGATTGGCTGCGCTCAACTTGGCCTGCCTTTTGCATGGGGAGTATCCCTGGAGCTCCTGGCTTTGTGGTTTTCTGAACCCTAACCCTAGGCATAACCCTAACCCTAGCCCTAAGCCTAACCCTAGACTGAGGCAGAAATCGGGCATGGGGCTGTGGTGAGTTCCGAGCAGAATGACAAAGAGGGAGCAAGGATTTGGATGTGCTACGCTCAACTTGGCCTGCCTTTTGCATGGTGAGTATCCCTGGAGCTCCTGGCTTTGTGGTTTTGTGAACCCTAACCCTAGGCATAACCCTAACCCTAGCCCTAAGCCTAACCCTAGACTGAGGCAGAAATCGGGCATTGGGCTGTGGTGAGTTCCGAGCAGAATGACGAAGAGGGAGAGGGGATTTGGATGTGCTACGCTCAACTTGGCCTGCCTTTTGCATGGTGAGTATCCCTGGAGCTCCTGGCTTTGTGGTTTTGTGAACCCTAACCCTAGGCATAACCCTAACCCTAGCCCTAAGCCTAACCCTAGACTGAGGCAGTAATCGGGCATTGGGCTGTGGTGAGTTCCGAGCAGAATGACGAAGAGGGAGAGGGGATTTGGATGTGCTACGCTCAACTTGGCCTGCCTTTTGCATGGTGAGTATCTCTGGAGCTCCTGGCTTTGTGGTTTTGTGAACCCTAACCCTAGGCATAACCCTAACCCTAGCCCTAAGCCGAACCCTAGACTGAGGCAGAAATCGGGCATTGGGCTGTGGTGAGTTCCGAGCAGAATGACAAAGAGGGAGAGGGGATTTGGATGTGCTACGCTCAACTTGGCCTGCCTTTTGCATGGGGAGTATCCCTGGAGCTCCTGGCTTTGTGGTTTTGTGAACCCTAACCCTAGGCATAACCCTAACCCTAGCCCTAAGCCTAACCCTAGACTGAGGCAGAAATCGGGCATTGGGCTGTGGTGAGTTCCGAGCAGAATGACGAAGAGGCAGCAAGGATTTGGATGTGCTACGCTCAACTTGGCCTGCCTTTTGCATGGTGAGTATCCCTGGAGCTCCTGGCTTTGTGGTTTTCTGAACCCTAACCCTAGGCATAACCCTAACCCTAGCCTTAAGCCTAACCCTAGACTGAGGCAGAAATCGGGCATTGGGCTGTGGTGAGTTCCGAGCAGAATGACGAAGAGGGAGAGGGGATTTGGATGTGCTACGCTCAACTTGGCCTGCCTTTTGCATGCTTAGTGTGCCTGGGTCCCCTGGCTTTGTCGTTTTCTCAATCCTAACCCTAGTCAAAACCCTAACCCTAACCCTACCCCTAACCCTAACCCCTAACACTAACCCGAGCCCCTAACCCTAACCCTTGCAGAAAGAAGAAGAGGGAGCAAGGTTTTGGATGTGCCGTGCTTAACTTGGCCTGCCTTTCGCATGATCAGTGTCCCTGGAGCTCCTGGCTTTGTGGTTTTGTGAACCCTAACCCTAGGCATAACCCTAACCCTAGCCCTAAGCCTAACCCTAGACTGAGGCAGTAATCGGGCATTGGGCTGTGGGGAGTTCCGAGCAGAATAACGAAGAGGGAGCAAGGATTTGGATGTGCTACGCTCAACTTGGCCTGCCTTTTGCATGGTGAGTATCCCTGGAGCTCCTGGCTTTGTGGTTTTGTGAACCCTAACCCTAGGCATAACCCTAACCCTAGCCCTAAACCTAACCCTAGACTGAGGCAGAAATCGGGCATGGGGCTGTGGTGAGTTCCGAGCAGAATGAGGAAGAGGGAGAGGGGATTTGGATGTGCTACGCTCAACTTGGCCTGCCTTTTGCATGGGGAGTATCCCTGGAGCTCCTGGCTTTGTGGTTTTGTGAACCCTAACCCTAGGCATAACCCTAACCCTAGCCCTAAGCCTAACCCTAGACTGAGGCAGAAATCGGGCATTGGGCTGTGGGGAGTTCCGAGCAGAATGACGAAGAGGGAGAGGGGATTTGGATGTGCTACGCTCAACTTGGCCTGCCTTTTGCATGGTGAGTATCCCTGGAGCTCCTGGCTTTGTGGTTTTCTGAACCCTAACCCTAAGCATAACCCTAATCCTAGCCCTAAGCCTAACCCTAGACTGAGGCAGAAATCGGGCATTGGGCTGTGGTGAGTTCCGAGCAGAATGACAAAGAGGGAGAGGGGATTTGGATGTGCTACGCTCAACTTGGCCTGCCTTTTGCATGGTGAGTATCCCTGGAGCTCCTGGCTTTGTGGTTTTCTGAACCCTAACCCTAGGCATAACCCTAACCCTAGCCCTAAGCCTAACCCTAGACTGAGGCAGTAATCGGGCATTGGGCTGTGGGGAGTTCCGAGGAGAATGACAAAGAGGGAGAGGGGATTTGGATGTGCTACGCTCAACTTGGCCTGCCTTTTGCATGGTGAGTATCCCTGGAGCTCCTGGCTTTGTGGTTTTGTGAACCCTAACCCTAGGCATAACCCTAACCCTAGCCCTAAGCCTAACCCTAGACTGAGGCAGTAATCGGGCATTGGGCTGTGGGGAGTTCCGAGCAGAATGATGAAGAGGGAGAGGGGATTTGGATGTGCTACGCTCAACTTGGCCTGCCTTTTGCATGGTGAGTATCCCTGGAGCTCCTGGCTTTGTGGTTTTGTGAACCCTAACCCTAGGCATAACCCTAACCCTAGCCCTAAGCCTAACCCTAGACTGAGGCAGTAATCGGGCATTGGGCTGTGGTGAGTTCCGAGAAGAATGACGAAGAGGGAGAGGGGATTTGGATGTGCTACGCTCAACTTGGCCTGCCTTTTGCATGGTGAGTATCCCTGGAGCTCCTGGCTTTGTGGTTTTCTGAACCCTAACCCTAGGCATAACCCTAACCCTAGGCATAACCCTAACCCTAGCCTTAAGCCTAACCCTAGACTGAGGCAGAAATCGGGCATTGGGCTGTGGTGAGTTCCGAGCAGAATGACGAAGAGGGAGAGGGGATTTGGATGTGCTACGCTCAACTTGGCCTGCCTTTTGCATGCTTAGTGTGCCTGGGTCCCCTGGCTTTGTGGTTTTGTGAACCCTAACCCTAGTCAAAACCCTAACCCTAACCCTACCCCTAACCCTAACCCCTAACCCTAACCCGAGCCCCTAACCCTAACCCTTGCAGAAAGAAGAAGAGGGAGCAAGGTTTTGGATGTGCCGTGCTTAACTTGGCCTGCCTTTCGCATGATCAGTGTCCCTGGAGCTCCTGGCTTTGTGGTTTTGTGAACCCTAACCCTAGGCATAACCCTAACCCTAGCCCTAAGCCTAACCCTAGACTGAGGCAGAAATCGGGCATGGGGCTGTGGTGAGTTCCGAGCAGAATGACAAAGAGGGAGCAAGGATTTGGATGTGCTACGCTCAACTTGGCCTGCCTTTTGCATGGGGAGTATCCCTGGAGCTCCTGGCTTTGTGGTTTTGTGAACCCTAACCCTAGGCATAACCCTAACCCTAGCCCTAAGCCTAACCCTAGACTGAGGCAGAAATCGGGCATGGGGCTGTGGTGAGTTCCGAGCAGAATGACAAAGAGGGAGCAAGGATTTGGATGTGCTACGCTCAACTTGGCCTGCCTTTTGCATGGTGAGTATCCCTGGAGCTCCTGGCTTTGTGGTTTTGTGAACCCTAACCCTAGGCATAACCCTAACCCTAGCCCTAAGCCTAACCCTAGACTGAGGCAGAAATCGGGCATTGGGCTGTGGTGAGTTCCGAGCAGAATGACGAAGAGGGAGAGGGGATTTGGATGTGCTACGCTCAACTTGGCCTGCCTTTTGCATGGTGAGTATCCCTGGAGCTCCTGGCTTTGTGGTTTTGTGAACCCTAACCCTAGGCATAACCCTAACCCTAGCCCTAAGCCTAACCCTAGACTGAGGCAGTAATCGGGCATTGGGCTGTGGTGAGTTCCGAGCAGAATGACGAAGAGGGAGAGGGGATTTGGATGTGCTACGCTCAACTTGGCCTGCCTTTTGCATGGTGAGTATCCCTGGAGCTCCTGGCTTTGTGGTTTTGTGAACCCTAACCCTAGGCATAACCCTAACCCTAGGCATAACCCTAACCCTAGCCTTAAGCCTAACCCTAGACTGAGGCAGAAATCGGGCATTGGGCTGTGGTGAGTTCCGAGCAGAATGACGAAGAGGGAGAGGGGATTTGGATGTGCTACGCTCAACTTGGCCTGCCTTTTGCATGCTTAGTGTGCCTGGGTCCCCTGGCTTTGTGGTTTTGTGAACCCTAACCCTAGTCAAAACCCTAACCCTAACCCTACCCCTAACCCTAACCCCTAACCCTAACCCGAGCCCCTAACCCTAACCCTTGCAGAAAGAAGAAGAGGGAGCAAGGTTTTGGATGTGCCGTGCTTAACTTGGCCTGCCTTTCGCATGATCAGTGTCCCTGGAGCTCCTGGCTTTGTGGTTTTGTGAACCCTAACCCTAGGCATAACCCTAACCCTAGCCCTAAGCCTAACCCTAGACTGAGGCAGAAATCGGGCATTGGGCTGTGGGGAGTTCCGAGCAGAATGACGAAGAGGGAGCAAGGATTTGGATGTGCTACGCTCAACTTGGCCTGCCTTTTGCATGGGGAGTATCCCTGGAGCTCCTGGCTTTGTGGTTTTGTGAACCCTAACCCTAGGCATAACCCTAACCCTAGCCCTAAGCCTAACCCTAGACTGAGGCAGAAATCGGGCATGGGGCTGTGGTGAGTTCCGAGCAGAATGACAAAGAGGGAGCAAGGATTTGGATGTGCTACGCTCAACTTGGCCTGCCTTTTGCATGGTGAGTATCCCTGGAGCTCCTGGCTTTGTGGTTTTCTGAACCCTAACCCTAGGCATAACCCTAACCCTAGCCCTAAGCTTAACCCTAGACTGAGGCAGTAATCGGGCATTGGGCTGTGGTGAGTTCCGAGCAGAATGACAAAGAGGGAGCAAGGATTTGGATGTGCTACGCTCAACTTGTCCTGCCTTTTGCATGGGGAGTATCTCTGGAGCTCCTGGCTTTGTGGTTTTGTGAACCCTAACCCTAGGCATAACCCTAACCCTAGCCCTAAGCCGAACCCTAGACTGAGGCAGAAATCGGGCATTGGGCTGTGGGGAGTTCCGAGCAGAATGACAAAGAGGGAGAGGGGATTTGGATGTGCTACGCTCAACTTGGCCTGCCTTTTGCATGGGGAGTATCCCTGGAGCTCCTGGCTTTGTGGTTTTCTGAACCCTAACCCTAGGCATAACCCTAACCCTAGCCCCAAGCCGAACCCTAGACTGAGGCAGAAATCGGGCATTGGGCTGTGGGGAGTTCCGAGCAGAATGACGAAGAGGGAGAGGGGATTTGGATGTGCTACGCTCAACTTGGCCTGCCTTTTGCATGGTGAGTATCCCTGGAGCTCCTGGCTTTGTGGTTTTCTGAACCCTAACCCTAGGCATAACCCTAACCCTAGGCATAACCCTAACCCTAGCCTTAAGCCTAACCCTAGACTGAGGCAGAAATCGGGCATTGGGCTGTGGGGAGTTCCGAGCAGAATGACGAAGAGGGAGAGGGGATTTGGATGTGCTACGCTCAACTTGGCCTGCCTTTTGCATGCTTAGTGTGCCTGGGTCCCCTGGCTTTGTGGTTTTGTGAACCCTAACCCTAGTCAAAACCCTAACCCTAACCCTACCCCTAACCCTAACCCCTAACCCTAACCCGAGCCCCTAACCCTAACCCTTGCAGAAAGAAGAAGAGGGAGCAAGGTTTTGGATGTGCCGTGCTTAACTTGGCCTGCCTTTCGCATGATCAGTGTCCCTGGAGCTCCTGGCTTTGTGGTTTTGTGAACCCTAACCCTAGGCATAACCCTAACCCTAGCCCTAAGCCTAACCCTAGACTGAGGCAGAAATCGGGCATTGGGCTGTGGGGAGTTCCGAGCAGAATGACGAAGAGGGAGCAAGGATTTGGATTGGCTGCGCTCAACTTGGCCTGCCTTTTGCATGGGGAGTATCCCTGGAGCTCCTGGCTTTGTGGTTTTCTGAACCCTAACCCTAGGCATAACCCTAACCCTAGCCCTAAGCCTAACCCTAGACTGAGGCAGAAATCGGGCATGGGGCTGTGGTGAGTTCCGAGCAGAATGACAAAGAGGGAGCAAGGATTTGGATGTGCTACGCTCAACTTGGCCTGCCTTTTGCATGGTGAGTATCCCTGGAGCTCCTGGCTTTGTGGTTTTGTGAACCCTAACCCTAGGCATAACCCTAACCCTAGCCCTAAGCCTAACCCTAGACTGAGGCAGAAATCGGGCATTGGGCTGTGGTGAGTTCCGAGCAGAATGACGAAGAGGGAGAGGGGATTTGGATGTGCTACGCTCAACTTGGCCTGCCTTTTGCATGGTGAGTATCCCTGGAGCTCCTGGCTTTGTGGTTTTGTGAACCCTAACCCTAGGCATAACCCTAACCCTAGCCCTAAGCCTAACCCTAGACTGAGGCAGTAATCGGGCATTGGGCTGTGGTGAGTTCCGAGCAGAATGACGTAGAGGGAGCAAGGATTTGGATGTGCTACGCTCAACTTGGCCTGCCTTTTGCATGGTGAGTATCCCTGGAGCTCCTGGCTTTGTGGTTTTGTGAACCCTAACCCTAGGCATAACCCTAACCCTAGCCCTAAGCTTAACCCTAGACTGAGGCAGTAATCGGGCATTGGGCTGTGGTGAGTTCCGAGCAGAATGACGAAGAGGGAGCAAGGATTTGGATGTGCTACGCTCAACTTGGCCTGCCTTTTGCATGGGGAGTATCTCTGGAGCTCCTGGCTTTGTGGTTTTGTGAACCCTAACCCTAGGCATAACCCTAACCCTAGCCCTAAGCCGAACCCTAGACTGAGGCAGAAATCGGGCATTGGGCTGTGGTGAGTTCCGAGCAGAATGACGAAGAGGGAGCAAGGATTTGGATTGGCTGCGCTCAACTTGGCCTGCCTTTCGCATGGGGAGTATCCCTGGAGCTCCTGGCTTTGTGGTTTTCTGAACCCTAACCCTAGGCATAACCCTAACCCTAGCCCTAAGCCTAACCCTAGACTGAGGCAGAAATCGGGCATGGGGCTGTGGTGAGTTCCGAGCAGAATGACAAAGAGGGAGCAAGGATTTGGATGTGCTACGCTCAACTTGGCCTGCCTTTTGCATGGTGAGTATCCCTGGAGCTCCTGGCTTTGTGGTTTTCTGAACCCTAACCCTAGGCATAACCCTAACCCTAGCCCTAAGCTTAACCCTAGACTGAGGCAGTAATCGGGCATTGGGCTGTGGTGAGTTCCGAGCAGAATGACAAAGAGGGAGCAAGGATTTGGATGTGCTACGCTCAACTTGTCCTGCCTTTTGCATGGGGAGTATCTCTGGAGCTCCTGGCTTTGTGGTTTTGTGAACCCTAACCCTAGGCATAACCCTAACCCTAGCCCTAAGCCGAACCCTAGACTGAGGCAGAAATCGGGCATTGGGCTGTGGGGAGTTCCGAGCAGAATGACAAAGAGGGAGAGGGGATTTGGATGTGCTACGCTCAACTTGGCCTGCCTTTTGCATGGGGAGTATCCCTGGAGCTCCTGGCTTTGTGGTTTTCTGAACCCTAACCCTAGGCATAACCCTAACCCTAGCCCCAAGCCGAACCCTAGACTGAGGCAGAAATCGGGCATTGGGCTGTGGGGAGTTCCGAGCAGAATGACGAAGAGGGAGAGGGGATTTGGATGTGCTACGCTCAACTTGGCCTGCCTTTTGCATGGTGAGTATCCCTGGAGCTCCTGGCTTTGTGGTTTTCTGAACCCTAACCCTAGGCATAACCCTAACCCTAGGCATAACCCTAACCCTAGCCTTAAGCCTAACCCTAGACTGAGGCAGAAATCGGGCATTGGGCTGTGGGGAGTTCCGAGCAGAATGACGAAGAGGGAGAGGGGATTTGGATGTGCTACGCTCAACTTGGCCTGCCTTTTGCATGCTTAGTGTGCCTGGGTCCCCTGGCTTTGTGGTTTTGTGAACCCTAACCCTAGTCAAAACCCTAACCCTAACCCTACCCCTAACCCTAACCCCTAACCCTAACCCGAGCCCCTAACCCTAACCCTTGCAGAAAGAAGAAGAGGGAGCAAGGTTTTGGATGTGCCGTGCTTAACTTGGCCTGCCTTTCGCATGATCAGTGTCCCTGGAGCTCCTGGCTTTGTGGTTTTCTGAACCCTAACCCTAGGCATAACCCTAACCCTAGCCCTAAGCCTAACCCTAGACTGAGGCAGAAATCGGGCATTGGGCTGTGGGGAGTTCCGAGCAGAATGACGAAGAGGGAGCAAGGATTTGGATTGGCTGCGCTCAACTTGGCCTGCCTTTTGCATGGGGAGTATCCCTGGAGCTCCTGGCTTTGTGGTTTTCTGAACCCTAACCCTAGGCATAACCCTAACCCTAGCCCTAAGCCTAACCCTAGACTGAGGCAGAAATCGGGCATGGGGCTGTGGTGAGTTCCGAGCAGAATGACAAAGAGGGAGCAAGGATTTGGATGTGCTACGCTCAACTTGGCCTGCCTTTTGCATGGTGAGTATCCCTGGAGCTCCTGGCTTTGTGGTTTTGTGAACCCTAACCCTAGGCATAACCCTAACCCTAGCCCTAAGCCTAACCCTAGACTGAGGCAGAAATCGGGCATTGGGCTGTGGTGAGTTCCGAGCAGAATGACGAAGAGGGAGAGGGGATTTGGATGTGCTACGCTCAACTTGGCCTGCCTTTTGCATGGTGAGTATCCCTGGAGCTCCTGGCTTTGTGGTTTTGTGAACCCTAACCCTAGGCATAACCCTAACCCTAGCCCTAAGCCTAACCCTAGACTGAGGCAGTAATCGGGCATTGGGCTGTGGTGAGTTCCGAGCAGAATGACGAAGAGGGAGAGGGGATTTGGATGTGCTACGCTCAACTTGGCCTGCCTTTTGCATGGTGAGTATCCCTGGAGCTCCTGGCTTTGTGGTTTTCTGAACCCTAACCCTAGGCATAACCCTAACCCTAGGCATAACCCTAACCCTAGCCTTAAGCCTAACCCTAGACTGAGGCAGAAATCGGGCATTGGGCTGTGGGGAGTTCCGAGCAGAATGACGAAGAGGGAGAGGGGATTTGGATGTGCTACGCTCAACTTGGCCTGCCTTTTGCATGCTTAGTGTGCCTGGGTCCCCTGGCTTTGTGGTTTTGTGAACCCTAACCCTAGTCAAAACCCTAACCCTAACCCTACCCCTAACCCTAACCCCTAACCCTAACCCGAGCCCCTAACCCTAACCCTTGCAGAAAGAAGAAGAGGGAGCAAGGTTTTGGATGTGCCGTGCTTAACTTGGCCTGCCTTTCGCATGATCAGTGTCCCTGGAGCTCCTGGCTTTGTGGTTTTGTGAACCCTAACCCTAGGCATAACCCTAACCCTAGCCCTAAGCCTAACCCTAGACTGAGGCAGAAATCGGGCATTGGGCTGTGGGGAGTTCCGAGCAGAATGACGAAGAGGGAGCAAGGATTTGGATTGGCTGCGCTCAACTTGGCCTGCCTTTTGCATGGGGAGTATCCCTGGAGCTCCTGGCTTTGTGGTTTTCTGAACCCTAACCCTAGGCATAACCCTAACCCTAGCCCTAAGCCTAACCCTAGACTGAGGCAGAAATCGGGCATGGGGCTGTGGTGAGTTCCGAGCAGAATGACAAAGAGGGAGCAAGGATTTGGATGTGCTACGCTCAACTTGGCCTGCCTTTTGCATGGTGAGTATCCCTGGAGCTCCTGGCTTTGTGGTTTTGTGAACCCTAACCCTAGGCATAACCCTAACCCTAGCCCTAAGCCTAACCCTAGACTGAGGCAGAAATCGGGCATTGGGCTGTGGTGAGTTCCGAGCAGAATGACGAAGAGGGAGAGGGGATTTGGATGTGCTACGCTCAACTTGGCCTGCCTTTTGCATGGTGAGTATCCCTGGAGCTCCTGGCTTTGTGGTTTTGTGAACCCTAACCCTAGGCATAACCCTAACCCTAGCCCTAAGCCTAACCCTAGACTGAGGCAGTAATCGGGCATTGGGCTGTGGTGAGTTCCGAGCAGAATGACGTAGAGGGAGCAAGGATTTGGATGTGCTACGCTCAACTTGGCCTGCCTTTTGCATGGTGAGTATCCCTGGAGCTCCTGGCTTTGTGGTTTTGTGAACCCTAACCCTAGGCATAACCCTAACCCTAGCCCTAAGCTTAACCCTAGACTGAGGCAGTAATCGGGCATTGGGCTGTGGTGAGTTCCGAGCAGAATGACGAAGAGGGAGCAAGGATTTGGATGTGCTACGCTCAACTTGGCCTGCCTTTTGCATGGGGAGTATCTCTGGAGCTCCTGGCTTTGTGGTTTTGTGAACCCTAACCCTAGGCATAACCCTAACCCTAGCCCTAAGCCGAACCCTAGACTGAGGCAGAAATCGGGCATTGGGCTGTGGTGAGTTCCGAGCAGAATGACGAAGAGGGAGCAAGGATTTGGATGTGCTACACTCAACTTGGCCTGCCTTTTGCATGGTGAGTATCCCTGGAGCTCCTGGCTTTGTGGTTTTCTGAACCCTAACCCTAGGCATAACCCTAACCCTAGCCCTAAACCTAACCCTAGACTGAGGCAGAAATCGGGCATGGGGCTGTGGTGAGTTCCGAGCAGAATGACGAAGAGGGAGCAAGGATTTGGATGTGCTACGCTCAACTTGGCCTGCCTTTTGCATGGGGAGTATCTCTGGAGCTCCTGGCTTTGTGGTTTTGTGAACCCTAACCCTAGGCATAACCCTAACCCTAGCCCTAAGCCGAACCCTAGACTGAGGCAGAAATCGGGCATTGGGCTGTGGTGAGTTCCGAGCAGAATGACAAAGAGGGAGAGGGGATTTGGATGTGCTACGCTCAACTTGGCCTGCCTTTTGCATGGGGAGTATCCCTGGAGCTCCTGGCTTTGTGGTTTTCTGAACCCTAACCCTAGGCATAACCCTAACCCTAGCCCTAAGCCTAACCCTAGACTGAGGCAGAAATCGGGCATTGGGCTGTGGTGAGTTCCGAGCAGAATGACAAAGAGGGAGAGGGGATTTGGATGTGCTACGCTCAACTTGGCCTGCCTTTTGCATGCTTAGTGTGCCTGGGTCCCCTGGCTTTGTGGTTTTCTCAATCCTAACCCTAGTCAAAACCCTAACCCTAACCCTACCCCTAACCCTAACCCCTAACACTAACCCGAGCCCCTAACCCTAACCCTTGCAGAAAGAAGAAGAGGGAGCAAGGTTTTGGATGTGCCGTGCTTAACTTGGCCTGCCTTTCGCATGATCAGTGTCCCTGGAGCTCCTGGCTTTGTGGTTTTGTGAACCCTAACCCTAGGCATAACCCTAACCCTAGCCCTAAGCCTAACCCTAGACTGAGGCAGAAATCGGGCATTGGGCTGTGGGGAGTTCCGAGCAGAATGACGAAGAGGGAGCAAGGATTTGGATGTGCTACGCTCAACTTGGCCTGCCTTTTGCATGGTGAGTATCCCTGGAGCTCCTGGCTTTGTGGTTTTGTGAACCCTAACCCTAGGCATAACCCTAACCCTAGCCCTAAACCTAACCCTAGACTGAGGCAGAAATCGGGCATGGGGCTGTGGTGAGTTCCGAGCAGAATGATGAAGAGGGAGAGGGGATTTGGATGTGCTACGCTCAACTTGGCCTGCCTTTTGCATGGGGAGTATCCCTGGAGCTCCTGGCTTTGTGGTTTTGTGAACCCTAACCCTAGGCATAACCCTAACCCTAGCCCTAAGCCGAACCCTAGACTGAGGCAGAAATCGGGCATTGGGCTGTGGGGAGTTCCGAGCAGAATGACGAAGAGGGAGAGGGGATTTGGATGTGCTACGCTCAACTTGGCCTGCCTTTTGCATGGTGAGTACCCCTGGAGCTCCTGGCTTTGTGGTTTTGTGAACCCTAACCCTAAGCATAACCCTAACCCTAGCCCTAAGCCTAACCCTAGACTGAGGCAGAAATCGGGCATTGGGCTGTGGTGAGTTCCGAGCAGAATGACAAAGAGGGAGAGGGGATTTGGATGTGCTACGCTCAACTTGGCCTGCCTTTTGCATGGGGAGTATCCCTGGAGCTCCTGGCTTTGTGGTTTTCTGAACCCTAACCCTAGGCATAACCCTAACCCTAGCCCTAAGCCTAACCCTAGACTGAGCCAGTAATCGGGCATTGGGCTGTGGTGAGTTCCGAGCAGAATGACGAAGAGGGAGAGGGGATTTGGATGTGCTACGCTCAACTTGGCCTGCCTTTTGCATGGGGAGTATCCCTGGAGCTCCTGGCTTTGTGGTTTTCTGAACCCTAACCCTAGGCATAACCCTAACCCTAGCCCTAAGCCTAACCCTAGACTGAGGCAGAAATCGGGCATGGGGCTGTGGTGAGTTCCGAGCAGAATGACAAAGAGGGAGCAATGATTTGGATGTGCTACGCTCAACTTGGCCTGCCTTTTGCATGGTGAGTATCCCTGGAGCTCCTGGCTTTGTGGTTTTGTGAACCCTAACCCTAGGCATAACCCTAACCCTAGCCCTAAGCCTAACCCTAGACTGAGGCAGAAATCGGGCATTGGGCTGTGGTGAGTTCCGAGCAGAATGACGAAGAGGGAGAGGGGATTTGGATGTGCTACACTCAACTTGGCCTGCCTTTTGCATGGTGAGTATCCCTGGAGCTCCTGGCTTTGTGGTTTTGTGAACCCTAACCCTAGGCATAACCCTAACCCTAGCCCTAAGCCTAACCCTAGACTGAGGCAGATATCGGGCATTGGGCCGTGGTGAGTTCCGAGCAGAATGAAGAAGAGGGAGCAAGGATTTGGATGTGCTACACTCAACTTGGCCTGCCTTTTGCATGGTGAGTATCCCTGGAGCTCCTGGCTTTGTGGTTTTGTGAACCCTAACCCTAGGCATAACCCTAACCCTAGCCCTAAGCCTAACCCTAGACTGAGGCAGAAATCGGGCATTGGGCTGTGGTGAATTCCGAGCAGAATGACGAAGAGGGAGAGGGGATTTGGATGTGCTACGCTCAACTTGGCCTGCCTTTTGCATGCTTAGTGTGCCTGGGTCCCCTGGCTTTGTCGTTTTCTCAATCCTAACCCTAGGCATAACCCTAACCCTAACCCTACCCCTAACCCTAACCCTAACACTAACCCGAGCCCCTAACCCTAACCCTTGCAGAAAGAAGAAGAGGGAGCAAGGTTTTGGATGTGCCGTGCTTAACTTGGCCTGCCTTTCGCATGATCAGTGTCCCTGGAGCTCCTGGCTTTGTGGTTTTGTGAACCCTAACCCTAGGCATAACCCTAACCCTAGCCCTAAGCCTAACCCTAGACTGAGCCAGTAATCTGGCATTGGGCTGTGGGAAGTTCTGAGCAGAATGACAAAGAGGGAGCAAGGATTTGGATGTGCTACGCTCAACTTGGCCTGCCTTTTGCATGGGGAGTATCCCTGGAGCTCCTGGCTTTGTGGTTTTCTGAACCCTAACCCTAGGCATAACCCTAACCCTAGCCCTAAGCCTAACCCTAGACTGAGGCAGAAATCGGGCATTGGGCTGTGGGGAGTTCCGAGCAGAATGACGAAGAGGGAGCAAGGATTTGGATTGGCTGCGCTCAACTTGGCCTGCCTTTTGCATGGTGAGTATCCCTGGAGCTCCTGGCTTTGTGGTTTTGTGAACCCTAACCCTAGGCATAACCCTAACCCTAGCCCTAAGCCTAACCCTAGACTGAGCCAGTAATCTGGCATTGGGCTGTGGGAAGTTCCGAGCAGAATGAGGAAGAGGGAGAGGGGATTTGGATGTGCTACGCTCAACTTGGCCTGCCTTTTGCATGGTGAGTATCCCTGGAGCTCCTGGCTTTGTGGTTTTGTGAACCCTAACCCTAGGCATAACCCTAACCCTAGCCCTAAGCCGAACCCTAGACTGAGGCAGAAATCGGGCATTGGGCTGTGGTGAGTTCCGAGCAGAATGACAAAGAGGGAGAGGGGATTTGGATGTGCTACGCTCAACTTGGCCTGCCTTTTGCATGGGGAGTATCCCTGGAGCTCCTGGCTTTGTGGTTTTCTGAACCCTAACCCTAGGCATAACCCTAACCCTAGCCCCAAGCCGAACCCTAGACTGAGGCAGAAATCGGGCATGGGGCTGTGGGGAGTTCCGAGCAGAATGACGAAGAGGGAGAGGGGATTTGGATGTGCTACGCTCAACTTGGCCTGCCTTTTGCATGGTGAGTATCCCTGGAGATCCTGGCTTTGTGGTTTTGTGAACCCTAACCCTAGGCATAACCCTAACCCTAGGCATAACCCTAACCCTAGCCTTAAGCCTAACCCTAGACTGAGGCAGAAATCGGGCATTGGGCTGTGGTGAATTCCGAGCAGAATGACGAAGAGGGAGAAGGGATTTGGATGTGCTACGCTCAACTTGGCCTGCCTTTTGCATGCTTAGTGTGCCTGGGTCCCCTGGCTTTGTCGTTTTCTCAATCCTAACCCTAGTCAAAACCCTAACCCTAACCCTACCCCTAACCCTAACCCCTAACACTAACCCGAGCCCCTAACCCTAACCCTTGCAGAAAGAAGAAGAGGGAGCAAGGTTTTGGATGTGCCGTGCTTAACTTGGCCTGCCTTTCGCATGATCAGTGTCCCTGGAGCTCCTGGCTTTGTGGTTTTGTGAACCCTAACCCTAGGCATAACCCTAACCCTAGCCCTAAGCCTAACCCTAGACTGAGGCAGAAATCGGGCATTGGGCTGTGGGGAGTTCCGAGCAGAATGACGAAGAGGGAGCAAGGATTTGGATGTGCTACGCTCAACTTGGCCTGCCTTTTGCATGGGGAGTATCCCTGGAGCTCCTGGCTTTGTGGTTTTGTGAACCCTAACCCTAGGCATAACCCTAACCCTAGCCCTAAACCTAACCCTAGACTGAGGCAGAAATCGGGCATGGGGCTGTGGTGAGTTCCGAGCAGAATGATGAAGAGGGAGAGGGGATTTGGATGTGCTACGCTCAACTTGGCCTGCCTTTTGCATGGGGAGTATCCCTGGAGCTCCTGGCTTTGTGGTTTTGTGAACCCTAACCCTAGGCATAACCCTAACCCTAGCCCTAAGCTGAACCCTAGACTGAGGCAGAAATCGGGCATTGGGCTGTGGGGAGTTCCGAGCAGAATGACGAAGAGGGAGAGGGGATTTGGATGTGCTACGCTCAACTTGGCCTGCCTTTTGCATGGTGAGTACCCCTGGAGCTCCGGGCTTTGTGGTTTTCTGAACCCTAACCCTAAGCATAACCCTAATCCTAGCCCTAAGCCTAACCCTAGACTGAGGCAGAAATCGGGCATTGGGCTGTGGTGAGTTCCGAGCAGAATGACAAAGAGGGAGAGGGGATTTGGATGTGCTACGCTCAACTTGGCCTGCCTTTTGCATGGGGAGTATCCCTGGAGCTCCTGGCTTTGTGGTTTTCTGAACCCTAACCCTAGGCATAACCCTAACCCTAGCCCTAAGCTTAACCGTAGACTGAGGCAGAAATCGGGCATTGGGCTGTGGTGAGTTCCGAGCAGAATGACAAAGAGGGAGAGGGGATTTGGATGTGCTACGCTCAACTTGGCCTGCCTTTTGCATGGTGAGTATCCCTGGAGCTCCTGGCTTTGTGGTTTTCTGAACCCTAACCCTAGGCATAACCCTAACCCTAGCCCTAAGCCTAACCCTAGACTGAGGCAGAAATCGGGCATTGGGCTGTGGGGAGTTCCGAGCAGAATGACGAAGAGGGAGCAAGGATTTGGATTGGCTGCGCTCAACTTGGCCTGCCTTTTGCATGGGGAGTATCCCTGGAGCTCCTGGCTTTGTGGTTTTGTGAACCCTAACCCTAGGCATAACCCTAACCCTAGCCCTAAGCCTAACCCTAGACTGAGGCAGTAATCGGGCATTGGGCTGTGGGGAGTTCCGAGCAGAATGACGAAGAGGGAGAGGGGATTTGGATGTGCTACGCTCAACTTGGCCTGCCTTTTGCATGGTGAGTATCCCTGGAGCTCCTGGCTTTGTGGTTTTCTGAACCCTAACCCTAGGCATAACCCTAACCCTAGCCCTAAGCCTAACCCTAGACTGAGGCAGAAATCGGGCATGGGGCTGTGGTGAGTTCCGAGCAGAATGACAAAGAGGGAGCAATGATTTGGATGTGCTACGCTCAACTTGGCCTGCCTTTTGCATGGTGAGTATCCCTGGAGCTCCTGGCTTTGTGGTTTTGTGAACCCTAACCCTAGGCATAACCCTAACCCTAGCCCTAAGCCTAACCCTAGACTGAGGCAGATATCGGGCATTGGGCTGTGGTGAGTTCCGAGCAGAATGAAGAAGAGGGAGCAAGGATTTGGATGTGCTACACTCAACTTGGCCTGCCTTTTGCATGGTGAGTATCCCTGGAGCTCCTGGCTTTGTGGTTTTCTGAACCCTAACCCTAGGCATAACCCTAACCCTAGCCCTAAGCCTAACCCTAGACTGAGGCAGAAATCGGGCATTGGGCTGTGGTGAGTTCCGAGCAGAATGACGAAGAGGGAGAGGGGATTTGGATGTGCTACGCTCAACTTGGCCTGCCTTTTGCATGCTTAGTGTGCCTGGGTCCCCTGGCTTTGTCGTTTTCTCAATCCTAACCCTAGTCAAAACCCTAACCCTAACCCTACCCCTAACCCTAACCCCTAATACTAACCCGAGCCCCTAACCCTAACCCTTGCAGAAAGAAGAAGAGGGAGCAAGGTTTTGGATGTGCCGTGCTTAACTTGGCCTGCCTTTCGCATGATCAGTGTCCCTGGAGCTCCTGGCTTTGTGGTTTTCTGAACCCTAACCCTAGGCATAACCCTAACCCTAGCCCTAAGCCTAACCCTAGACTGAGCCATTAATCTGGCATTGGGCTGTGGGAAGTTCTGAGCAGAATGACAAAGAGGGAGCAAGGATTTGGATGTGCTACGCTCAACTTGGCCTGCCTTTTGCATGGGGAGTATCCCTGGAGCTCCTGGCTTTGTGGTTTTCTGAACCCTAACCCTAGGCATAACCCTAACCCTAGCCCTAAGCCTAACCCTGGACTGAGGCAGAAATCGGGCATGGGGCTGTGGTGAGTTCCGAGCAGAATGACAAAGAGGGAGCAATGATTTGGATGTGCTACGCTCAACTTGGCCTGCCTTTTGCATGGTGAGTATCCCTGGAGCTCCTGGCTTTGTGGTTTTGTGAACCCTAACCCTAGGCATAACCCTAACCCTAGCCCTAAGCCTAACCCTAGACTGAGGCAGATATCGGGCATTGGGCTGTGGTGAGTTCCGAGCAGAATGAAGAAGAGGGAGCAAGGATTTGGATGTGCTACACTCAACTTGGCCTGCCTTTTGCATGGTGAGTATCCCTGGAGCTCCTGGCTTTGTGGTTTTCTGAACCCTAACCCTAGGCATAACCCTAACCCTAGCCCTAAGCCTAACCCTAGACTGAGCCAGTAATCTGGCATTGGGCTGTGGTGAGTTCTGAGCAGAATGACGAAGAGGGAGAGGGGATTTGGATGTGCTACGCTCAACTTGGCCTGCCTTTTGCATGCTTAGTGTGCCTGGGTCCCCTGGCTTTGTCGTTTTCTCAATCCTAACCCTAGTCAAAACCCTAACCCTAACCCTACCCCTAACCCTAACCCCTAATACTAACCCGAGCCCCTAACCCTAACCCTTGCAGAAAGAAGAAGAGGGAGCAAGGTTTTGGATGTGCCGTGCTTAACTTGGCCTGCCTTTCGCATGATCAGTGTCCCTGGAGCTCCTGGCTTTGTGGTTTTGTGAACCCTAACCCTAGGCATAACCCTAACCCTAGCCCTAAGCCTAACCCTAGACTGAGCCAGTAATCTGGCATTGGGCTGTGGGAAGTTCTGAGCAGAATGACGTAGAGGGAGCAAGGATTTGGATGTGCTACGCTCAACTTGGCCTGCCTTTTGCATGGTGAGTATCCCTGGAGCTCCTGGCTTTGTGGTTTTGTGAACCCTAACCCTAGGCATAACCCTAACCCTAGCCCTAAGCCTAACCCTAGACTGAGGCAGTAATCGGGCATTGGGCTGTGGTGAGTTCCGAGCAGAATGACGAAGAGGGAGAGGGGATTTGGATGTGCTACGCTCAACTTGGCCTGCCTTTTGCATGGTGAGTATCCCTGGAGCTCCTGGCTTTGTGGTTTTGTGAACCCTAACCCTAGGCATAACCCTAACCCTAGCCCTAAGCCTAACCGTAGACTGAGGCAGTAATCGGGCATTGGGCTGTGGTGAGTTCCGAGCAGAATGACGAAGAGTGAGAGGGGATTTGGATGTGCTACGCTCAACTTGGCCTGCCTTTTGCATGGTGAGTATCCCTGGAGCTCCTGGCTTTGTGGTTTTGTGAACCCTAACCCTAGGCATAACCCTAACCCTAGCCCTAAGCCTAACCCTAGACTGAGGCAGATATCGGGCATTGGGCCGTGGTGAGTTCCGAGCAGAATGAAGAAGAGGGAGCAAGGATTTGGATGTGCTACACTCAACTTGGCCTGCCTTTTGCATGGGGAGTATCCCTGGAGCTCCTGGCTTTGTGGTTTTGTGAACCCTAACCCTAGGCATAACCCTAACCCTAGCCCTAAGCCTAACCCTAGACTGAGGCAGAAATCGGGCATTGGGCTGTGGTGAGTTCCAAGCAGAATGACGAAGAGGGAGAGGGGATTTGGATGTGCTACGCTCAACTTGGCCTGCCTTTTGCATGCTTAGTGTGCCTGGGTCCCCTGGCTTTGTCGTTTTCTCAATCCTAACCCTAGTCAAAACCCTAACCCTAACCCTACCCCTAACCCTAACCCCTAACACTAACCCGAGCCCCTAACCCTAACCCTTGCAGAAAGAAGAAGAGGGAGCAAGGTTTTGGATGTGCCATGCTTAACTTGGCCTGCCTTTCGCATGATCAGTGTCCCTGGAGCTCCTGGCTTTGTGGTTTTGTGAACCCTAACCCTAGGCATAACCCTAACCCTAGCCCTAAGCCTAACCCTAGACTGAGCCAGTAATCTGGCATTGGGCTGTGGGAAGTTCTGAGCAGAATGACAAAGAGGGAGCAAGGATTTGGATGTGCTACGCTCAACTTGGCCTGCCTTTTGCATGGGGAGTATCCCTGGAGCTCCTGGCTTTGTGGTTTTGTGAACCCTAACCCTAGGCATAACCCTAACCCTAGCCCTAAGCCTAACCCTAGACTGAGCCAGTAATCTGGCATTGGGCTGTGGGAAGTTCCGAGCAGAATGACGAAGAGGGAGAGGGGATTTGGATGTGCTACGCTCAACTTGGCCTGCCTTTTGCATGGTGAGTATCCCTGGAGCTCCTGGCTTTGTGGTTTTGTGAACCCTAACCCTAGGCATAACCCTAACCCTAGCGCTAAGACTAACCCTAGACTGAGGCAGTAATCGGGCATTGGGCTGTGGTGAGTTCCGAGCAGAATGACGAAGAGGGAGAGGGGATTTGGATGTGCTACGCTCAACTTGGCCTGCCTTTTGCATGGTGAGTATCCCTGGAGCTCCTGGCTTTGTGGTTTTGTGAACCGTAACCCTAGGCATAACCCTAACCCTAGCCCTAAGCCTAACCCTAGACTGAGGCAGTAATCGGGCATTGGGCTGTGGTGAGTTCCGAGCAGAATGACGAAGAGGGAGAGGGGATTTGGATGTGCTACGCTCAACTTGGCCTGCCTTTTGCATGGTGAGTATCCCTGGAGCTCCTGGCTTTGTGGTTTTGTGAACCGTAACCCTAGGCATAACCCTAACCCTAGCCCTAAGCCTAACCCTAGACTAAGGCAGATATTGTGCATTGGGCCGTGGTGAGTTCCGAGCAGAATGACGTAGAGGGAGCAAGGATTTGGATGTGCTACGCTCAACTTGGCCTGCCTTTTGCATGGTGAGTATCCCTGGAGCTCCTGGCTTTGTGGTTTTCTGAACCCTAACCCTAGGCATAACCCTAACCCTAGCCCTAAGCTTAACCCTAGACTGAGGCAGTAATCGGGCATTGGGCTGTGGTGAGTTCCGAGCAGAATGACAAAGAGGGAGCAAGGATTTGGATGTGCTACGCTCAACTTGGCCTGCCTTTTGCATGGGGAGTATCCCTGGAGCTCCTGGCTTTGTGGCTTTCTGAACCCTAACCCTAGGCATAACCCTAACCCTAGCCCTAAGCCTAACCGTAGACTGAGGCAGAAATCGGGCATTGGGCTGTGGGGAGTTCCGAGCAGAATGACGAAGAGGGAGCAAGGATTTGGATGTGCTACGCTCAACTTGGCCTGCCTTTTGCATGGGGAGTATCCCTGGAGCTCCTGGCTTTGTGGTTTTGTGAACCCTAACCCTAGGCATAACCCTAACCCTAGCCCTAAACCTAACCCTAGACTGAGGCAGAAATCGGGCATGGGGCTGTGGTGAGTTCCGAGCAGAATGATGAAGAGGGAGCAAGGATTTGGATGTGCTATGCTCAACTTGGCCTGCCTTTTGCATGGGGAGTATCCCTGGAGCTCCTGGCTTTGTGGTTTTGTGAACCCTAACCCTAGGCATAACCCTAACCCTAGCCCTAAGCCGAACCCTAGACTGAGGCAGAAATCGGGCATTGGGCTGTGGTGAGTTCCGAGCAGAATGACGAAGAGGGAGAGGGGATTTGGATGTGCTACGCTCAACTTGGCCTGCCTTTTGCATGGGGAGTATCCCTGGAGCTCCTGGCTTTGTGGTTTTGTGAACCCTAACCCTAGGCATAACCCTAACCCTAGCCCTAAGCCTAACCCTAGACTGAGCCAGTAATCGGGCATTGGGCTGTGGGGAGTTCCGAGCAGAATGACGAAGAGGGAGAGGGGATTTGGATGTGCTACGCTCAACTTGGCCTGCCTTTTGCATGGGGAGTATCCCTGGAGCTCCTGGCTTTGTGGTTTTGTGAACCCTAACCCTAGGCATAACCCTAACCCTAGGCATAACCCTAACCCTAGCCCTAAGCCTAACCCTAGACTGAGGCAGAAATCGGGCATTGGGCTGTGGTGAGTTCCGAGCAGAATGACGAAGAGGGAGAGGGGATTTGGATGTGCTACGCTCAACTTGGCCTGCCTTTTGCATGCTTAGTGTGCCTGGGTCCCCTGGCTTTGTGGTTTTGTGAACCCTAACCCTAGTCAAAACCCTAACCCTAACCCTACCCCTAACCCTAACCCCTAACCCTAACCCGAGCCCCTAACCCTAACCCTTGCAGAAAGAAGAAGAGGGAGCAAGGTTTTGGATGTGCTGCGCTCAACTTGGCCTGCCTTTCGCATGATCAGTGTCCCTGGAGCTCCTGGCTTTGTGGTTTTGTGAACCCTAACCCTAGGCATAACCCTAACCCTAGCCCTAAGCCTAACCGTAGACTGAGGCAGAAATCGGGCATTGGGCTGTGGGGAGTTCCGAGCAGAATGACGAAGAGGGAGCAAGGATTTGGATTGGCTGCGCTCAACTTGGCCTGCCTTTTGCATGGGGAGTATCCCTGGAGCTCCTGGTTTTGTGGTTTTGTGAACCCTAACCCTAGGCATAACCCTAACCCTAGCCCTAAGCCTAACCGTAGACTGAGGCAGAAATCGGGCATGGGGCTGTGGTGAGTTCCGAACAGAATGACAAAGAGGGAGCAAGGATTTGGATGTGCTACGCTCAACTTGGCCTGCCTTTTGCATGGGGAGTATCCCTGGAGCTCCTGGTTTTGTGGTTTTGTGAACCCTAACCCTAGGCATAACCCTAACCCTAGCCCTAAGCCTAACCCTAGACTGAGGCAGAAATCGGGCATTGGGCTGTGGTGAGTTCCGAGCAGAATGACGAAGAGGGAGAGGGGATTTGGATGTGCTACGCTCAACTTGGCCTGCCTTTTGCATGGTGAGTATCCCTGGAGCTCCTGGCTTTGTGGTTTTGTGAACCCTAACCCTAGGCATAACCCTAACCCTAGCCCTAAGCCTAACCCTAGACTGAGGCAGTAATCGGGCATTGGGCTGTGGTGAGTTCCGAGCAGAATGACGTAGAGGGAGCAAGGATTTGGATGTGCTACGCTCAACTTGGCCTGCCTTTTGCATGGTGAGTATCCCTGGAGCTCCTGGCTTTGTGGTTTTCTGAACCCTAACCCTAGCCATAACCCTAACCCTAGCCCTAAGCTTAACCCTAGACTGAGGCAGTAATCGGGCATTGGGCTGTGGTGAGTTCCGAGCAGAATGACAAAGAGGGAGCAAGGATTTGGATGTGCTACACTCAACTTGGCCTGCCTTTTGCATGGTGAGTATCCCTGGAGCTCCTGGCTTTGTGGTTTTGTGAACCCTAACCCTAAGCATAACCCTAACCCTAGCCCTAAGCCTAACCCTAGACTGAGGCAGTAATCGGGCATTGGGCTGTGGTGAGTTCCGAGCAGAATGACAAAGAGGGAGCAAGGATTTGGATGTGCTACGCTCAACTTGGCCTGCCTTTTGCATGGGGAGTATCCCTGGAGCTCCTGGCTTTGTGGTTTTGTGAACCCTAACCCTAGGCATAACCCTAACCCTAGCCCTAAGCCGAACCCTAGACTGAGGCAGAAATCGGGCATTGGGCTGTGGTGAGTTCCGAGCAGAATGACAAAGAGGGAGAGGGGATTTGGATGTGCTACGCTCAACTTGGCCTGCCTTTTGCATGGGGAGTATCCCTGGAGCTCCTGGCTTTGTGGTTTTCTGAACCCTAACCCTAGGCATAACCCTAACCCTAGCCCTAAGCCTAACCCTAGACTGAGGCAGAAATCGGGCATTGGGCTGTGGTGAATTCCGAGCAGAATGATGAAGAGGGAGAGGGGATTTGGATGTGCTACGCTCAACTTGGCCTGCCTTTTGCATGCTTAGTGTGCCTGGGTCCCCTGGCTTTGTCGTTTTCTCAATCCTAACCCTAGTCAAAACCCTAACCCTAACCCTACCCCTAACCCTAACCCCTAACACTAACCCGAGCCCCTAACCCTAACCCTTGCAGAAAGAAGAAGAGGGAGCAAGGTTTTGGATGTGCCGTGCTTAACTTGGCCTGCCTTTCGCATGATCAGTGTCCCTGGAGCTCCTGGCTTTGTGGTTTTGTGAACCCTAACCCTAGGCATAACCCTAACCCTAGCCCTAAGCCTAACCCTAGACTGAGGCAGAAATCGGGCATGGGGCTGTGGGGAGTTCCGAGCAGAATGACGAAGAGGGAGCAAGGATTTGGATGTGCTACACTCAACTTGGCCTGCCTTTTGCATGGTGAGTATCCCTGGAGCTCCTGGCTTTGTGGTTTTCTGAACCCTAACCCTAGGCATAACCCTAACCCTAGCCCTAAACCTAACCCTAGACTGAGGCAGAAATCGGGCATGGGGCTGTGGTGAGTTCCGAGCAGAATGACAAAGAGGGAGAGGGGATTTGGATGTGCTACGCTCAACTTGGCCTGCCTTTTGCATGGTGAGTATCCCTGGAGCTCCTGGCTTTGTGGTTTTGTGAACCCTAACCCTAGGCATAACCCTAACCCTAGCCCTAAGCCTAACCCTAGACTGAGGCAGTAATCGGGCATTGGGCTGTGGTGAGTTCCGAGCAGAATGACGAAGAGGGAGAGGGGATTTGGATGTGCTACGCTCAACTTGGCCTGCCTTTTGCGTGCTTAGTGTGCCTGGGTCCCCTGGCTTTGTCGTTTTCTCAATCCTAACCCTAGTCAAAACCCTAACCCTAACCCTACCCCTAACCCTAACCCCTAACCCTAACCCGAGCCCCTAACCCTAACCCTTGCAGAAAGAAGAAGAGGGAGCAAGGTTTTGGATGTGCCGTGCTTAACTTGGCCTGCCTTTCGCATGATCAGTGTCCCTGGAGCTCCTGGCTTTGTGGTTTTCTCAACCCAAACCCTAGGCATAACCCTAACCCTACCTTGAGCCAGAAATCCGGCAGAGGGTTGTGGCGAGTTCTGAGCAGAAAGAGGAAGAGGGAGCAAGGTTTCGGATGTGCTGTGGTCACCATGGTATGTCTTTTGCATGGTGAGTACGCCGGGAGCTCCTGGCTTTGTGGTTTCCTCAACCCTAACCCTAGGCGTAAGCCTAACCCTAACCCTAACCCTAACCCTAGCTCAAGCCAGAAACTGGGCCTTAGGCTGTGGCGAGTTCTGAGGAGAATGACGAAGAGGGAGCAAGGTTTTGGATATGCTGCTGTCACCTTGGTAGGTCTCTTACATGGTTAGTGTCCCTGGGTCTCCTGGCTTTGTGGTTTTCTCAAGCCTAACCCTAGGAGAACGCCTAAACCTAACTCTAACCATAGATTGAGCCAGTAATCGGGCATCGGTCTGTGGTGAGTTCCGAGCAGAAAGAGGAAGAGGGAGGAAGGTATTGATATGCCATGCTTAACTTGGCCTGCCTTTTGTATGGTTAGTGTCCCTGGGTCTCCTGGCTTTGTGGTTTTCTTAATCCTAAGCCTAGGCATAACCCTAACCCCTAAGCGTAACCCAAACCCGAGCCCCTAACCCTAACCCTTGCAGAAAGAAGAAGAGGGAGCAAGGTTTTGGATGTGCTGCGGTCACCTTGGTATGCCTTTTGGTTTGTGAGTACGCCTGGAGCTCCTGGCTTTGTGGTTTCCTCAACCCTAACCCTAGGCGTAAGCTAACCCTAACCCTAACCCTAAACCAAACCCTAACCCTAACCCTAGGCCGAGCCAGAAACTGGGCATTGGGCTGTGGTGAGTTCCAAGCAGAAAGAGGAAGAGGGAGCAGGGTTTTGATGTGCTGTGCTTAACTTGACCGGCCTTTTGCATGGTTAGTGTGCCTGGGTCCCCTGGCTTTGTGGTTTTCTCAATCCTAACCCTAGGCATAACCCTAACCCTAACCCCTGACCCTAACCCTATACCGAGCCCCTAACCCTAACCCTTACCCTTGCAGAAAGAAGAAGAGGGAGCAAGGTTTTGGATGTGCCGTGCTTAACTTGGCCTGCCTTTCGCATGATCAGTGTCCCTGGAGCTCCTGGCTTTGTGGTTTTCTCAACCTTAACCCTAGGCGTAACCCTAACCCTAACCCAAGGCGTAACCCTATCCCTAACCCTACCTTGAGCCAGAAATCCGGCAGAGGGTTGTGGCAATTCTGAGCAGAACGACAAAGAGGGAGCAAGGTTTTGGCTGTGTCCTCCTCACCATGGTATGCCTTTTACATGCTGAGTATCCCTGGAGCTCCTGGCTTTGTGGTTTTCTCAAGCCTAACCCTAGGCATAACCCTAACCCTAACCCTAACCATAGATTGAGCCAGTAATCGGGCATCGGTCTGTGGTGAGTTCCGCGCAGAAAGAGGAAGAGGAGCAGGGTTTTGATGTGCTGTGCTTAACTTGACCCGCCTTTTGCATGGTTAGTGTGCCTGGGTCCCATGGCTTTGTGGTTTTCTCAATCCTAACCCTAGGCAAAACCCTAACCCTAACCCCTAACCCTAACCCCTAACCCTCACCCGAGCCCCTAACCCTAACCCTTGCAGAAAGAAGAAGAGGGAGCAAGGTTTTGGATGTGCCACGCTTAACTTGGCCTGCCTTTCGCATGATCAGTGTCCCTGGAGCTCCTGGCTTTGTGGTTTTCTCAACCTTAACCCTAGGCGTAACCCTAACCCTAACCCAAGGCCTAACCCTATCCCTAACCCTACCTTGAGCCAGAAATCCGGCAGAGGGTTGTGGCAAGTTCTGAGCAGAATGACAAAGAGGGAGCAAGGTTTGGGCGGTGTCCTCCTCACCTTGGTATGCCTTTTGCATGATGACTATCCCTGGAGCTCCTGGCTTTGTGGTTTTCTCAACCCGAACCCTAACCCTAGGCGTAACCCTGACCCAACCCCTACCTTGAGCCAGAAATCCAGCAGAGGATTGTGGCGAGTTCTGAGCAGAATGACGAAGAGGGAGGAAGGTTTTGGATGTGCTGCGGTCAACATGGTATGTCTTTTGCATGGTGAGTATGCCGGGAGCTCCTGGCTTTGTGGTTTCCTCAACTCTAACCCTAGGCGTAAGCCTAACCCTAACCCTAACCCTAAACCAAACCCTAACCCTAGCTCAAGCCAGAAACTGGGCCTTAGGCTGTGGCGAGTTCTGAGCAGAATGACGAAGAGGGAGCAAGGTTTTGGATATGCTGCTGTCACCTTGGTAGGTCTTTTGAATGGTTAGTGTCCGTGGGTCTCCTGGCTTTGTGGTTTTCTCAATCCTAACCCTAGACATAACCCTAACCCCTAATCCTAACCCTAACCCGAGCCCCTAACCCTAACCCTAACCCTTGCAGAAAGAAGAGGGAGCAAGGTTTAGGATGTGCTGTGCTTAACTTGGCCTGCCTTTCGCATGATCAGTGTCCCTGGAGCTCCTGGCTTTGTGGTTTTCTCAACCCAAACCCTAGGTGTAACCCTAACCCTAACCCTACCTTGAGCCAGAAATCCGGCAGAGGGTTGTGGCGAGTTCTGAGCAGAAAGAGGAAGAGGGAGCAAGGTTTTGGATGTGCTGCGGTCACCATGGTATGTCTTTTGCATGGTGAGTACGCCGGGAGCTCCTGGCTTTGTGGTTTCCTCAACCCTAACCCTAGGCGTAAGCCTAACCCCAACCCTTACCCTAAACCAAACCCTAACCCTAGCTCAAGCCAGAAACTGGGCCTTAGGCTGTGGCGAGTTCTGAGCAGAATGACGAAGAGGGAGCAAGGTTTTGGAAATGCTGCTGTCACCTTGGTAGGTCTTTTACACGGTTAGTGTGCCTGGATCTCCTGGCTTTGTGGTTTTCTCAACCTTAACCCTAGGCATAACCCTAACCCTAACCCAAGGCGTAACCCTATCCCTAACCCTACCTTGAGCCAGAAATCCGGCAGAGGGTTGTGGCAATTCTGAGCAGAATGACAAAGAGGGAGCAAGGTTTGGGCTGTGTCCTCCTCACCTTGGTATGCCTTTTGCATGCTGAGTATCCCTGGAGCTCCTGGCTTTGTGGTTTTCTCAAGCCTAACCCTAGGAGAACGCCTAACCCTAACCCTAACCATAGATTGAGCCACTAATCGGTCATCGGGCTATGGTGAGTTCTGCGCAGAAAGAGGAAGAGGGAGGAAGGTTTTGATATGCCATGCTTAAGCTGGCCTGCCTTTTACATGGTTAGTGTCCCTGGGTTTCCTGGCTTTGTGGTTTTCTCAATCCTAACCCCAGGCATAACACAAACCCTAACCCCTAAGCCTAACCCAAACCCGAGCCACTAACCCTAACCCTTACCCTTGCAGAAAGAAGAAGAGGGAGCAAGGTTTTGGATGTGCCGTGCGTAACTTGTCCTGCCTTTCGCATGATCAGTGTCCCTGGAGCTCCTGGCTTTGTGGTTTTCTCAACCCAAACCCTAGGCATAACCCTAACCCTACCTTGAGCCAGAAATCCGGCAGAGGGTTGTGGCGAGTTCTGAGCAGAAAGAGGAAGAGGGAGCAAGGTTTCGGATGTGCTGTGGTCACCATGGTATGTCTTTTGCATGGTGAGTACGCCGGGAGCTCCTGGCTTTGTGGTTTCCTCAACCCTAACCCTAGGCGTAAGCCTAACCCTAACCCTAACCCTAACCCTAACCCTAGCTCAAGCCAGAAACTGGGCCTTAGGCTGTGGCGAGTTCTGAGCAGAATGACGAAGAGGGAGCAAGGTTTTGGATATGCTGCTGTCACCTTGGTAGGTCTTTTACACGGTTAGTGTCCCTGAGTCTCCTGGCTTTGTGGTTTTCTCAATCCTAACCCCAGGCATAACCCTAAACCTAACCCCTAACACTAACCCTAAACCGAGCCCCTAACTCTAACCCTAACCCTTGCAGAAAGAAGAAGAGGGAGCAAGGTTTTGGATGTGCCGTGCCTAACTTGTCCTGCCTTTCGCATGATCAGTGTCCCTGGAGCTCCTGGCTTTGTGGTTTTCTCAACCCAAACCCTAGGCATAACCCTAACCCTAACCCTACCTTGAGCCAGAAATCCAGCAGAGGGTTGTGGCGAGTTCTGAGCAGAAAGAGGAAGAGGGAGCAAGGTTTTGGATGTGCTGCGGTCACCATGGTATGTCTTTTGCATGGTGAGTACGCCGGGAGCTCCTGGCTTTGTGGTTTCCTCAACCCTAACCCTAGGCGTAAGCCTAACCCCAACCCTTACCCTAAACCAAACCCTAACCCTAGCTCAAGCCAGAAACTGGGCCTTAGGCTGTGGCGAGTTCTGAGCAGAATGACGAAGAGGGAGCAAGGTTTTGGATATGCTGCTGTCACCTTGGTAGGTCTTTTACACGGTTAGTGTGCCTGGATCTCCTGGCTTTGTGGTTTTCTCAATCCTAACCCTAGGCATAACACGAACCCTAACCCCTAACCCTAACCCTATACCGAGCCCCTAACCCTAACCCTTACCCTTGCAGAAAGAAGAAGAGGGAGCAAGGTTTTGGGTGTGCCGTGCTTAACTTGGCCTGCCTTTCGCATGATCAGTGTCCCTGGAGCTCCTGGCTTTGTGGTTTTCTCAACCTTAACCCTAGGAGTAACCCTAACCCTAACCCAAGGCGTAACCCTATCCCTAACCCTACCTTGAGCCAGAAATCCGGCAGAGGGTTGTGGCAATTCTGAGCAGAATGACAAAGAGGGAGCAAGGTTTGGGCTGTGTCCTCCTCACCTTGGTATGCCTTTTGCATGCTGAGTATCCCTGGAGCTCCTGGCTTTGTGGTTTTCTCAAGCCTAACCCTAGGAGAACGCCTAACCCTAACCCTAACCGTAGATTGAGCCACTAATCGGTCATCGGGCTATGGTGAGTTCCGCGCAGAAAGAGGAAGAGGGAGGAAGGTTTTGATATGCCATGCTTAAGCTGGCCTGCCTTTTACATGGTTAGTGTCCCTGGGTTTCCTGGCTTTGTGGTTTTCTCAATCCTAACCCCAGGCATAACACAAACCCTAACCCCTAAGCCTAACCCAAACCCGAGCCCCTAACCCTAACCCTAACCCTTGCAGAAAGAAGAAGAGGGAGCAAGGTTTTGGATGTGCCGTGCGTAACGTGTCCTGCCTTTCGCATGATCAGTGTCCCTGGAGCTCCTGGCTTTGTGGTTTTCTCAACCCAAACCCTAGGCATAACCCTAACCCTACCTTGAGCCAGAAATCCGGCAGAGGGTTGTGGCGAGTTCTGAGCAGAAAGAGGAAGAGGGAGCAAGGTTTCGGATGTGCTGTGGTCACCATGGTATGTCTTTTGCATGGTGAGTACGCCGGGAGCTCCTGGCTTTGTGGTTTCCTCAACCCTAACCCTAGGCGTAAGCCTAACCCTAACCCTAACCCTAACCCTAACCCTAACCCTAGCTCAAGCCAGAAACTGGGCCTTAGGCTGTGGCGAGTTCTGAGCAGAATGACGAAGAGGGAGCAAGGTTTTGGATATGCTGCTGTCACCTTGGTAGGTCTTTTACACGGTTAGTGTCCCTGAGTCTCCTGGCTTTGTGGTTTTCTCAATCCTAACCCTAGGCATAACCCTAAACCTAACCCCTAACACTAACCCTAAACCGAGCCCCTAACTCTAACCCTAACCCTTGCAGAAAGAAGAAGAGGGAGCAAGGTTTTGGATGTGCCGTGCGTAACTTGTCCTGCCTTTCGCATGATCAGTGTCCCTGGAGCTCCTGGCTTTGTGGTTTTCTCAACCCAAACCCTAGGCATAACCCTAACCCTAACCCAAGGCCTAACCCTATCCCTAACCCTACCTTGAGCCAGAAATCCGGCAGAGGGTTGTGGCAATTCTGAGCAGAATGACAAAGAGGGAGCAAGGTTTGGGCTGTGTCCTCCTCACCTTGGTATGCCTTTTACATGCTGAGTATCCCTGGAGCTCCTGGCTTTGTGGTTTTCTCAAGCCTAACCCTAGGAGAACGCCTAACCCTAACCCTAACCGTAGATTGAGCCACTAATCGGTCATCGGGCTATGGTGAGTTCCGAGCAGAAAGAGGAAGAGGGAGGAAGGTTTTGATATGCCATGCTTAAGCTGGCCTGCCTTTTACATGGTTAGTGTCCCTGGGTTTCCTGGCTTTGTGGTTTTCTCAATCCTAACCCCAGGCATAACCCGAACCCTAACCCCTAAGCCTAACCCAAACCCGAGCCCCTAACCCTAACCCTTACCCTTGCAGAAAGAAGAAGAGGGAGCAAGGTTTTGGATGTGCCGTGCGTAACTTGTCCTGCCTTTCGCATGATCAGTGTCCCTGGAGCTCCTGGCTTTGTGGTTTTCTCAACCCAAACCCTAGGCATAACCCTAACCCTAACCCTACCTTGAGCCAGAAATCCAGCAGAGGGTTGTGGCGAGTTCTGAGCAGAAAGAGGAAGAGGGAGCAAGGTTTCGGATGTGCTGTGGTCACCATGGTATGTCTTTTGCATGGTGAGTACGCCGGGAGCTCCTGGCTTTGTGGTTTCCTCAACCCTAACCCTAGGCGTAAGCCTAACCCTAACCCTAACCCTAAACCAAACCCTAACCCTAGCTCAAGCCAGAAACTGGGCCTTAGGCTGTGGCGAGTTCTGAGCAGAATGACGAAGAGGGAGCAAGGTTTTGGATATGCTGCTGTCACCTTGGTAGGTCTTTTACACGGTTAGTGTGCCTGGGTCTCCTGGCTTTGGGGTTTTCTCAGTCCTAACCCTAGGCATAACACGAACCCTAACCCCTAACACTAACCCTACTAAACCGAGCCCCTAACTCTAACCCTAACCCTTGCAGAAAGAAGAAGAGGCAGCAAGGTTTTGGATGTGCTGTGCGTAACTTGTCCTGCCTTTCGCATGATCAGTGTCCCTGGAGCTCCTGGCTTTGTGGTTTTCTCAACCCAAACCCTAGGCATAACCCTAACCCTAACCCTACCTTGAGCCAGAAATCCGGCAGAGGGTTGTGGCGAGTTCTGAGCAGAAAGAGGAAGAGGGAGCAAGGTTTCGGATGTGCTGCGGTCACCATGGTATGTCTTTTGCATGGTGAGTACGCCTGGAGCTCCTGGCTTTGTGGTTTCCTCAACCCTAACCCTAGGCGTAAGCCTAACCCTAACCCAAACCCTAACCCTAGCTCAAGCCAGAAACTGGGCCTTAAGCTGTGGCGAGTTCTGAGCAGAATGACCAAGAGGGAGCAAGGTTTTGGATATGCTGCTGTCACCTTGGTAGGTCTTTTACACGGTTAGTGTGCCTGGGTCTCCTGGCTTTGTGGTTTTCTCAATCCTAACCCTAGGCATAACCCTAAACCTAACCCCTAACACTAACCCTAAACCGAGCCCCTAACTCTAACCCTAACCCTTGCAGAAAGAAGAAGAGGGAGCAAGGTTTTGGATGTGCCGTGCGTAACTTGTCCTGCCTTTCGCATGATCAGTGTCCCTGGAGCTCCTGGCTTTGTGGTTTTCTCAACCCAAACCCTAGGCATAACCCTAACCCTAACCCTACCTTGAGCCAGAAATCCAGCAGAGGGTTGTGGCGAGTTCTGAGCAGAAAGAGGAAGAGGGAGCAAGGTTTCGGATGTGCTGTGGTCACCATGGTATGTCTTTTGCATGGTGAGTACGCCTGGAGCTCCTGGCTTTGTGGTTTCCTCAACCCTAACCCTAGGCGTAAGCCTAACCCTAACCCTAACCCTAGCTCAAGCCAGAAACTGGGCCTTAGGCTGTGGCGAGTTCTGAGCAGAATGACGAAGAGGGAGCAAGGTTTTGGATATGCTGCTGTCACCTTGGTAGGTCTTTTACACGGTTAGTGTGCCTGGGTCTCCTGGCTTTGTGGTTTTCTCAATCCTAACCCTAGGCATAACCCTAACCCCTAACACTAACCCTAAACCGAGTCCCTAACTCTAACCCTAACCAGAGTCCAGGCAAGGGAACGGAGCTGGGAAGGGGCTGGAGAGTTCCTGAGAGAGCTGGGAAAGGGGCACAGCCCGGAGCAAAGGAGGCTCAGGCGGGACCTTGTGGCTCTGCACAAGCCCCTGACAGGAGGGGGCAGCCGGGGGGGTCGGGCTCTGCTCCCAGGGAACAGGGACAGGAGGAGAGGGAACGGCCTCAGGCTGGGCCAGTGGAGGCTCAGGGTGGATATTGGGGAAATTCCTCCATGGAAAGGGCGCTCAGGCCTTGGCACAGCTGCCCAGGGAGGTTTGGAGTGCCCACCCCTGGGAGTGCTCCAACACCTGTGGCTGTGGCATGGACGGACGTGGTCAGCGGTGGCGGTGAGGGTGCTGGTTGCATTCAGTGATCTCCGAGGTCTTTTCCAACCTTGATTCCGCTCTCAAGGCAGCCCCACGGAGGAGCAGCACAAAAGGCACCCCCAGGCTGGGCCCCCCCCTCCCACTGCGCATGCGCGGGCGCGCTGGCCCTACCACCCCCTCCCCCCACTGCGCATGCGCGGGCGCTCTGGGCCCCCCCCCCCACCCCCCACTGCGCATGCGCGGGCGCGCCTGCCGTCCACCCCACCCACTGCGCATGCGCGGTGCGCCTGCCGGCCCCCCCCTCCCCACTGCGCATGCGGCGACACGGTGGGCACCCCCCCACCCCCACTGCGCATGCGCGGGCCCGCTGGCCAGCCCCCTACCCACTGCGCATGCGCGGGCGCTCTGGGCCCCCCCCCCCCCCCACCTCCCACTGCGCATGCGCGGGCGCGCATGCCGTCCCCCCCACCCACTGCGCATGCGCGGTGCGCGGGCCGGGCCCCCCCACCCCCACTGCGCATGCGCCGTTACGCTGGGCCCCCCCCACCCCCACTGCGCATGCGCCGGCAGGCTGTTGCCCCCCCCCCCCCCCCCACACCCCCACTGCGCATGCGCCGGCCGGCTGGGGCCCCCCCCCCCCCCCACCCCCCACTGCGCATGCGCGCGCGCGCTGGCCCCCCCCCAGCCCACTGCGCATGCGCGGGCGCTCTGGGCCCCCCCCCACCCCACTGCACATGCGCGGGAGAGCTGCCCCCCCCCCCCACCCCCCACTGCGCATGCGCGGGCGCGCCTGCCGTCCCCCCCCACCCACTGCGTATGCGCGGTGCGCCGGCCGGGGCCCCCCCCCCCCCCCCCCACCCACTGCGCATGCGCGGGCGCTCTGGGCCCCCCGCACCCCCCACTGCGCATGCGCGGGCGCGCTGGCCCCCCCCCCCCACCCACTGCGCATGCGCGGGTGCTCTGGGCCCCCCCCCCCCACCCCACTGCACATGCCCGGCCGCGCTGGGCCCGTCCCTGTGCTGGCACTGCTGGGGCACCTGCAGTGCTGGCAGCACCTCTGGGACAAGAGGGACACGGAGGGGCTGGAGCCAGTCCAGGCAAGGGAACGGAGCTGGCAAGGGGCTGGAGAGTTCCTGAGAGAGCTGGGAAAGGGGCACAGCCTGCAGCAAAGGAGGCTCAGGCGGGACCTTGTGGCTCTGCACAAGCCCCTGACAGGAGGGGGCAGCCGGGGGGGTCGGGCTCTGCTCCCAGGGAACAGGGACAGGAGGAGAGGGAACGGCCTCAGGCTGGGCCAGGGGAGGCTCAGGGTGGATATTGGGGAAATTCCTCCATGGAAAGGGCGCTCAGGCCTTGGCACAGCTGCCCAGGGAGGTTTGGAGTGCCCACCCCTGGGAGTGCTCCAACACCTGTGGCTGTGGCATGGCATGGACGTGGTCAGCGGTGGCCGTGCTGGTGCTGGTTGCACTCAGTGATCTCCGAGGTCTTTTCCAACCTTGATTCTGCTCTCAAGGCAGCCCCACGGAGGACCAGAACAAAAGGCACCCCCAGGCTGGGCCCCCCCCCCCACTGCGCATGCGCGGGCGCGTTGACCCTAACCCCCCCTCCCACTGCGCATGCGCGGGCGCCCTGGCCGGGCCCCCACCCCACTGCGCATGCGCGGGAGAGCTGGACGGCCCCCCCACCCCCACTGCGCATGCGCGGGCGCCCTGGGCGGGCCCCCACCCCACTGCGCATGCGCGGGAGAGCTGGACGGCCCCCCCACCCCCACTGCGCATGCGCCGTTACGCTGGGCCCCCCCCACCCCCACTGCGCATGCGCGGGCGCGCTGGGCCTGTCCCCCCCACCCACTGCGCATGCGCGGGCGCCCTGGCCGGGCCCCCAGCCCACTGCGCATGCGCGGGAGAGCTGGACGACCCCCCCCCCCCACCTCCCACTGGGCATGCGCGGACGCGCCTGCCGTCCCCTCCCACCCACTGCGCATGCGCGGTGGGCCGGCCGGGGCCCCCCCCACGCCCCCCCCACCCACTGCGCATGCGCCGGCAGGCTAGGCCCCCCCCACCCCCCACTGCGCATGCGCGGGCGCGCTGGCCCCCCCCCCCCTCCCCACTGCGCATGCGCGGGCGCTCTGGGCCCCCCCCCCCCCACCCCACTGCACATGCCCGGGCGCGCTGGGCCCGTCCCTGTGCTGGCACTGCTGGGGCACCTGCAGTGCTGGCAGCACCTCTGGGACAAGAGGGACACGGAGGGGCTGGAGCCAGTCCAGGCAAGGGAACGGAGCTGGCAAGGGGCTGGAGAGTTCCTGAGAGAGCTGGGAAAGGGGCACAGCCTGCAGCAAAGGAGGCTCAGGCGGGACCTTGTGGCTCTGCACAAGCCCCTGACAGGAGGGGGCAGCCGGGGGGGTCGGGCTCTGCTCCCAGGGAACAGGGACAGGAGGAGAGGGAACGGCCTCAGGCTGGGCCAGGGGAGGCTCAGGGTGGATATTGGGGAAATTCCTCCATGGAAAGGGCGCTCAGGCCTTGGCACAGCTGCCCAGGGAGGTTTGGAGTGCCCACCCCTGGGAGTGCTCCAACACCTGTGGCTGTGGCATGGCATGGACGTGGTCAGCGGTGGCCGTGCTGGTGCTGGTTGCACTCAGTGATCTCCGAGGTCTTTTCCAACCTTGATTCCGCTCTCAAGGCAGCCCCACGGAGGACCAGAACAAAAGGCACCCCCAGGCTGGGCCCCCCCCCCCACCGCGCATGCGCGGGCGCGCTGGCCGGGCCCCCACCCCACTGCGCATGCGCGGGAGAGCTGGACGACCCCCCCCAACACCCACTGCGCATGCGCGGGCCCCCACCCCAATGCGCATGCGCGGGAGAGCTGGACGGCCCCCCCCACCCCCACTGCGCATGCGCGGTGCGCCTGCCGGCCCCCCCCCCCACCCCCACTGCGCATGCGCCGTTACGCTGGGCCCCCCCCCACCCCCACTGCGCATGCGCCGGCAGGCTGTTGCCCCCCCCCCCCCCCCCCCCCACTGCGCATGCGCGGGCGCGCTGGCCCCCCCCCCCCACTGCGCATGCGCGGGCGCTCTGGGCCCCCCCCCCCACCCCACTGCACAGGCGCAGGAGAGCTGGGCCCCCCCCCCCCCACCTCCCACTGCGCATGCGCGGGCGCGCCTGCCGTCCCCCCCCACCCACTGCGCATGCGCGGTGCGCCGGCCGGGGCCCCCCCCCCCCCCCACTGCGCATGCGCGGGCGCGCTGGCCCCCCCCCCCTCCTCCCCACTGCGCATGCGCGGGCGCCCTGGCCGGGCCCCCACCCGACTGCGCATGCGCGGGAGAGCTGGACGGCCCCCCCACCCCCACTGCGCATGCGCGGTGCGCCTGCCGGCCCCCCCCACCCCCACTGCGCATGCGCCGTTACGCTGGGCCCCCCCCACCCCCACTGCGCATGCGCCGGCAGGCTGTTGCCCCCCCCCCCCCCCCACACCCCCCACTGCGCATGCGCTGGCCGGCTGGGCCCCCCCCCCCCCACCCCCCACTGCGCATGCGCGGGCGCGCTGGCCCCCCCCAGCCCACTGCGCATGCGCGGGCGCTCTGGGCCCCCGCCCACCCCACTGCACATGCGCGGGAGAGCTGCCCCCCCCCCCCACCCCCCACTGCGCATGCGCGGGCGCGCCTGCCGTCCCCCCCCCACCCACTGCGCATGCGCGGGCGCTCTGGGCCCCCCGCACCCCCCACTGCGCATGCGCGGGCGCGCTGGCCCCCCCCCCCCACCCACTGCGCATGCGCGGGTGCTCTGGGCCCCCCCCCCCCACCCCACTGCACATGCCCTGCCGCGCTGGGCCCGTCCCTGTGCTGGCACTGCTGGGGCACCTGCAGTGCTGGCAGCACCTCTGGGACAAGAGGGACACGGAGGGGCTGGAGCCAGTCCAGGCAAGGGAACGGAGCTGGCAAGGGGCTGGAGAGTTCCTGAGAGAGCTGGGAAAGGGGCACAGCCTGCAGCAAAGGAGGCTCAGGCGGGACCTTCTGGCTCTGCACAAGCCCCTGACAGGAGGGGGCAGCCGGGGGGGTCGGGCTCTGCTCCCAGGGAACAGGGACAGGAGGAGAGGGAACGGCCTCAGGCTGGGCCAGGGGAGGCTCAGGGTGGATATTGGGGAAATTCCTCCATGGAAAGGGCGCTCAGGCCTTGGCACAGCTGCCCAGGGAGGTTTGGAGTGCCCACCCCTGGGAGTGCTCCAACACCTGTGGCTGTGGCATGGCATGGACGTGGTCAGCGGTGGCCGTGCTGGTGCTGGTTGCACTCAGTGATCTCCGAGGTCTTTTCCAACCTTGATTCTGCTCTCAAGGCAGCCCCACGGAGGACCAGAACAAAAGGCACCCCCAGGCTGGGCCCCCCCCCCCACTGCGCATGCGCGGGCGCGTTGACCCTAACCCCCCCTCCCACTGCGCATGCGCGGGCGCCCTGGCCGGGCCCCCACCCCACTGCGCATGCGCGGGAGAGCTGGACGGCCCCCCCACCCCCACTGCGCATGCGCGGGCGCCCTGGGCGGGCCCCCACCCCACTGCGCATGCGCGGGAGAGCTGGACGGCCCCCCACACCCACTGCGCATGCGCCGTTACGCTGGGCCCCCCCCCACCCCCACTGCGCATGCGCGGGCGCGCTGGGCCTGTCCCCCCCACCCACTGCGCATGCGCGGGCGCCCTGGCCGGGCCCCCAGCCCACTGCGCATGCGCGGGAGAGCTGGACGACCCCCCCCCCCCCACCTCCCACTGGGCATGCGCGGACGCGCCTGCCGTCCCCTCCCACCCACTGCGCATGCGCGGTGCGCCGGCCGGGGCCCCCCCCACGCCCCCCCCACCCACTGCGCATGCGCCGGCAGCCTAGGCCCCCCCCACCCCCCACTGCGCATGCGCGGGCGCGCTGGCCCCCCCCCCCTCCCCACTGCGCATGCGCGGGCGCTCTGGGCCCCCCCCCCCCCCACCCCACTGCACATGCCCGGGCGCGCTGGGCCCGTCCCTGTGCTGGCACTGCTGGGGCACCTGCAGTGCTGGCAGCACCTCTGGGACAAGAGGGACACGGAGGGGCTGGAGCCAGTCCAGGCAAGGGAACGGAGCTGGCAAGGGGCTGGAGAGTTCCTGAGAGAGCTGGGAAAGGGGCACAGCCTGCAGCAAAGGAGGCTCAGGCGGGACCTTGTGGCTCTGCACAAGCCCCTGACAGGAGGGGGCAGCCGGGGGGGTCGGGCTCTGCTCCCAGGGAACAGGGACAGGAGGAGAGGGAACGGCCTCAGGCTGGGCCAGGGGAGGCTCAGGGTGGATATTGGGGAAATTCCTCCATGGAAAGGGCGCTCAGGCCTTGGCACAGCTGCCCAGGGAGGTTTGGAGTGCCCACCCCTGGGAGTGCTCCAACACCTGTGGCTGTGGCATGGCATGGACGTGGTCAGCGGTGGCCGTGCTGGTGCTGGTTGCACTCAGTGATCTCCGAGGTCTTTTCCAACCTTGATTCCGCTCTCAAGGCAGCCCCACGGAGGACCAGAACAAAAGGCACCCCCAGGCTGGGCCCCCCCCCCACCCCCACTGCGCGGGCGCGCTGGCCGGGCCCCCACCCCACTGCGCATGCGCGGGAGAGCTGGACGACCCCCCCCAACACCCACTGCGCATGCGCCGTTACGCTGGGCCCCCCCAACCCCCAATGCGCATGCGCCGGCAGGCTGTTGCCCCCCCCCCCCCCCCCCCCCTACTGCGCATGCGCGGGCGCGCTGGGCCCGTCCCCCCTACCCACTGCGAATGCGCGGGCGCTCTGGCCCCCCCCCCCCCCACCCCCACTGCGCATGCGCGGGCGCGCCTGCCGTCCCCCCCACCCACTGCGCATGCGCGGTGCGCCGGCCGGGGACCCCCCGCCCCCCCCCCACACACTGCGCATGCGCGGGCGCTCTGGGCCCCCCCCCCCCACCCCACTGCACATGCCCGGGCGCGCTGGGCCCGTCCCTGTGCTGGCACTGCTGGGGCACCTGCAGTGCTGGCAGCACCTCTGGGACAAGAGGGACACGGAGGGGCTGGAGCGAGTCCAGGCAAGGGAACGGAGCTGGCAAGGGGCTGGAGAGTTCCTGAGAGAGCTGGGAAAGGGGCACAGCCTGCAGCAAAGGAGGCTCAGGCGGGACCTTGTGGCTCTGCACAAGCCCCTGACAGGAGGGGGCAGCCGGGGGGGTCGGGCTCTGCTCCCAGGGAACAGGGACAGGAGGAGAGGGAACGGCCTCAGGCTGGGCCAGGGGAGGCTCAGGGTGGATATTGGGGAAATTCCTCCATGGAAAGGGCGCTCAGGCCTTGGCACAGCTGCCCAGGGAGGTTTGGAGTGCCCACCCCTGGGAGTGCTCCAACACCTGTGGCTGTGGCATGGCATGGACGTGGTCAGCGGTGGCCGTGCTGGTGCTGGTTGCACTCAGTGATCTCCGAGGTCTTTTCCAACCTTGATTCCGCTCTCAAGGCAGCCCCACGGAGGACCAGAACAAAAGGCACCCCCAAGCTGGGCCCCCCCCCCACTGCGCATGCGCGGGCGCGCTGGCCGGGCCCCCACCCCACTGCGCATGCGCGGGAGAGCTGGACGACCCCCCCCAACACCCACTGCGCATGCGCGGGCGCCCTGGCCGGGCCCCCACCCCACTGCGCATGCGCGGGAGAGCTGGACGGCCCCCCCCACCCCCACTGCGCAGGCGCGGTGCGCCTGCCGGCCCCCCCCCACCCCCACTGCGCATGCGCCGTTACGCTGGGCCCCCCCCACCCCCACTGCGCATGCGCCGGCAGGCTGTTGCCCCCCCCCCCCCACCCCCCACTGCGCATGCGCGGGCGCGCTGGCCGGCCCCCCACTGCGCATGCGCGGGCGCTCTGGGCCCCCCCCCCCACCCCACTGCACATGCGCGGGAGAGCTGGGCCCCCCCCCCCCCCACCTCCCACTGCGCATGCGCGGGCGCGCCTGCAGTCCCCCCCCACCCACTGCGCATGCGCGGGCGCTCTGGGCCCCGCCCACCCCCCACTGCGCATGCGCGGGCGCGCTGGCCCCCCCCCCCCCCCCCCCCTTCCCCACTGCGCATGCGCGGGCGCCCTGGCCGGGCCCCCACCCCACTGCGCATGCGCGGGAGAGCAGGACGGCCCCCCCCACCCCCACTGCGCATGCGCGGTGCGCCTGCCGGCCCCCCCCACCCCCACTGCGCATGCGCCGTTACGCTGGGCCCCCCCCACCCCCACTGCGCATGCGCCGGCAGGCTGTTGCCCCCCCCACCCCGTAATGCGCATGCGCGGTCGCGCTGGGCCTGTCCCCCCCACCCACTGCGCATGCGCGGGCGCCCTGGCCGGGCCCCCACCCCACTGCGCATGCGCGGGAGAGCTGGACGGCCCCCCCCCAACCCTACTGCGCATGCGCGGGCGCCTGCCGGCCCCCCACACCCCCACTGCGCATGCGCCGGCACGCTGGGCCCCCCCCCTCCCCACTGCGCATGCGCGGGCGCGCTGGCCAGCCCCCTCCCCACTGCGCATGCGCGGGCGCTCTGGCCCCCCCCCCCCCCCACCCCCACCTTCCACTGCGAATGCGCGGGCGCGCCTGGCGTCCCCCCCACCCACTGCGCATGCGCGGTGCGCCGGCCGGGGCCCCCCGCCGCCCCCCCCACCCACTGCGCATGCGCCGGCAGCCTAGGCCCCCCCTACCCCTACTGCGCATGCGCGGGCGCCTGCCGGCCCCCCCACCCCCACTGCGCATGCGCGGGAGAGCTGGACGGCCCCCCCCCACCCCCACTGCGCATGCGCGGGCGCCTGCCGGCCCCCCCCAGGCCCACTGCGCATGCGCCGGCACGCTGGGCCCCCCCCACCCCCACTGCGCATGCGCGGGCGAGCTGGCCGGGCCCCCTCCCACTGCGCATGCGCGGGAGAGCTGGACCACCCCCCCAACCCCCACTGCGCATGCGCGGGCCCCCTGGCCGGGCCCCCACCCCCCTTGCGCATGCGCGGTGCGCCTCCAGGCCCCCCCACCCCCCACTGCGCATGCGCGGGCGCTCTGGCCCCCCCCCCCCCCCCATCTCCCACTGCGCATGCGCGGGCGCGCCTGGCGTCCCCCCCACCCACTGCGCATGCGCGGTGCGCCGGCCGGGGCCCCCCGCCGCCCCCCCCACCCACTGCGCATGCGCCGGCAGCCTAGGCCCCCCCCTACCCCTACTGCGCATGCGCGGGCGCCTGCCGGCCCCCCCACCCCCACTGCGCATGCGCGGGCGCGCGGGCCGGGCCCCCACCCGACTGCGCATGCGCGGGAGAGCTGGACGGCCCCCCCACCCCCACTGCGCATGCGCGGTGCGCCTGCCGGCCCCCCCCCACCCCCACTGCGCATGCGCCGTTACGCTGGGCCCCCCCCACCCCCACTGCGCATGCGCCGGCAGGCTGTTGCCCCCCCCCCCCCCCCACACCCCCCACTGCGCATGCGCCGGCCGGCTGGGCCCCCCCCCCCCCCCCCCCCCCACTGCGCATGCGCGGGCGCTCTGGGCCCCCCCCCCACCCCACTGCACATGCGCGGGAGAGCTGCCCCCCCCCCCCCACCCCCCACTGCGCATGCGCGGGCGCGCCTGCCGTCCCCCCCCCACCCACTGCGCATGCGCTGTGCGCCGGCCGGGGCGCCCCCCCCCCCCCCCCACCCACTGCGCATGCGCGGGCGCTCTGGGCCCCCCCCCACCCCCCACTGCGCATGCGCGGGCGCGCTGGCCCCCCCCCTCCCCACTGCGCATGCGCGGGTGCTCTGGGCCCCCCCCCCCCCACCCCACTGCACATGCCCGGGCGCGCTGGGCCCGTCCCTGTGCTGGCACTGCTGGGGCACCTGCAGTGCTGGCAGCACCTCTGGGACAAGAGGGACACGGAGGGGCTGGAGCCAGTCCAGGCAAGGGAACGGAGCTGGCAAGGGGCTGGAGAGTTCCTGAGAGAGCTGGGAAAGGGGCACAGCCTGCAGCAAAGGAGGCTCAGGCGGGACCTTGTGGCTCTGCACAAGCCCCTGACAGGAGGGGGCAGCCGGGGGGGTCGGGCTCTGCTCCCAGGGAACAGGGACAGGAGGAGAGGGGACGGCCTCAGGCTGGGCCAGGGGAGGCTCAGGGTGGATATTGGGGAAATTCCTCCATGGAAAGGGCGCTCAGGCCTTGGCACAGCTGCCCAGGGAGGTTTGGAGTGCCCACCCCTGGGAGTGCTCCAACACCTGTGGCTGTGGCATGGCATGGACGTGGTCAGCGGTGGCCGTGCTGGTGCTGGTTGCACTCAGTGATCTCCGAGGTCTTTTCCAACCTTGATTCCGCTCTCAAGGCAGCCCCACGGAGGACCAGAACAAAAGGCACCCCCAGGCCGGGCCCCCACCCCACTGCGCATGCGCGGGCGCCCTGGCCGGGCCCCCACCCCACTGCGCATGCGCGGGAGAGCTGGACGGCCCCCCCACCCCCACTGCGCATGCGCCGTTACGCTGGGCCCCCCCCACCCCCACTGCGCATGCGCCGGCAGGCTGTTGCCCCCCCCCCCCCCCCCCCTACTGCGCATGCGCGGGCGCGCTGGGCCCGTCCCCCCTACCCACTGCGAATGCGCGGGCGCTGGGCCCCCCCCCCCCCCCACCCCCCACTGCGCATGCGCGGGCGCGCCTGCCGTCCCCCCCACCCACTGCGCATGCGCGGTGCGCCAGCCGGGGCCCCCCCCGCCCCCCCCCCACCCACTGCGCATGCGCGGGCGCTCTGGGCCCCCCCACCCCCCACTGCGCATGCGCGGGCGCGCTGGCCCCCCCCCCCCCCCCCCCTCCCCACTGCGCATGAGCGTGCGCTCTGGGCCCCCCCCCCCCACCCCACTGCACATGCCCGGGCGCGCTGGGCCCGTCCCTGTGCTGGCACTGCTGGGGCACCTGCAGTGCTGGCAGCACCTCTGGGACAAGAGGGACACGGAGGGGCTGGAGCCAGTCCAGGCAAGGGAACGGAGCTGGCAAGGGGCTGGAGAGTTCCTGAGAGAGCTGGGAAAGAGGCACAGCCTGCAGCAAAGGAGGCTCAGGCGGGACCTTGTGGCTCTGCACAAGCCCCTGACAGGAGGGGGCAGCCGGGGGGGTCGGGCTCTGCTCCCAGGGAACAGGGACAGGAGGAGAGGGAACGGCCTCAGGCTGGGCCAGGGGAGGCTCAGGGTGGATATTGGGGAAATTCCTCCATGGAAAGGGCGCTCAGGCCTTGGCACAGCTGCCCAGGGAGGTTTGGAGTGCCCACCCCTGGGAGTGCTCCAACACCTGTGGCTGTGGCATGGCATGGACGTGGTCAGCGGTGGCCGTGCTGGTGCTGGTTGCACTCAGTGATCTCCGAGGTCTTTTCCAACCTTGATTCCGCTCTCAAGGCAGCCCCACGGAGGACCAGAACAAAAGGCACACCCAGGCTGGGCCCCCCATCCCACTGCGCATGCACGGGCGCCCTGGCCGGGCCCCCACCCCACTGCGCATGCGCGGGAGAGCTGGACGGCCCCCCCCCACCCCTACTGCGCATGCGCGGGCGCCTGCCGGCCCCCCCCACCCCCACTGCGCATGCGCGGGCGCGCGGGCCGGGCCCCCACCCCACTGCGCATGCGCGGGAGAGCTGGACGGCCCCCCCACCCCCACTGCGCATGCGCCGGCACGCTGGGCCCCCCCCCTCCCCACTGCGCATGCCGCGGCGCGCTGGCCAGCCCCCTTCACCCCCACTGCGCATGCGCGGGCGCTCTGGCCCCCCCCCCCCCCCCCCCCACCTCCCACTGCGCATGCGCGGTGCGCCGGCCGGGGCCCCCCGCCGCCCCCCCCACCCACTGCGCATGCGCCGGCAGCCTAGGCCCCCCCCTACCCCTACTGCGCATGCGCGGGGCGCCTGCCGGCCCCCCCACCCCCACTGCGCATGCGCCGGCAGGCTGTTGCCCCCCCCCCCCCCCCACACCCCCCACTGCGCATGCGCCGGCCGGCTGGGCCCCCCCCCCCCACCCCCCACTGCGCATGCGCGGGCGCGCTGGCCCCCCCCAGCCCACTGCGCATGCGCGGGCGCTCTGGGCCCCCCCCCACCCCACTGCACATGCGCGGGAGAGCTGCCCCCCCCCCCCCCCCAACCCCCCCACTGCGCATGCGCGGGCGCGCCTGCCGTCCCCCCCCCACCCACTGCGCATGCGCGGTGCGCCGGCCGGGGCGCCCCCCCCCCCCCCCCCCCACCCACTGCGCATGCGCGGGCGCTCTGGGCCCCCCCCCCCCACCCACTGCGCATGCGCGGTGCGCCGGCCGGGCCCCCCCCCCCCCCCCGCCCCTCCCACCCACTGCGCATGCGCGGGCGCTCTGGGCCCCCCCCCCACCCCCCACTGCGCATGCGCGGGGCGCGCTGGCCCCCCCCCCTCCCCACTGCGCATGCGCGGGTGCTCTGGGCCCCCCCCCCACCCCACTGCACATGCCCGGGCGCGCTGGGCCCGTCCCTGTGCTGGCACTGCTGGGGCACCTGCAGTGCTGGCAGCACCTCTGGGACAAGAGGGACACGGAGGGGCTGGAGCCAGTCCAGGCAAGGGAACGGAGCTGGCAAGGGGCTGGAGAGTTCCTGAGAGAGCTGGGAAAGGGGCACAGCCTGCAGCAAAGGAGGCTCAGGCGGGACCTTGTGGCTCTGCACAAGCCCCTGACAGGAGGGGGCAGCCGGGGGGGGACGGGCTCTGCTCCCAGGGAACAGGGACAGGAGGAGAGGGAACGGCCTCAGGCTGGGCCAGGGGAGGCTCAGGGTGGATATTGGGGAAATTCCTCCATGGAAAGGGCGCTCAGGCCTTGGCACAGCTGCCCAGGGAGGTTTGGAGTGCCCACCCCTGGGAGTGCTCCAACACCTGTGGCTGTGGCATGGCATGGACGTGGTCAGCGGTGGCCGTGCTGGTGCTGGTTGCACTCAGTGATCTCCGAGGTCTTTTCCAACCTTGATTCCGCTCTCAAGGCAGCCCCACGGAGGACCAGAACAAAAGGCACCCCCAAGCTGGGCCCCCCCCCCCACTGCGCATGCGCGGGCGCGCTGGCCGGGCCCCCACCCCACTGCGCATGCGCGGGAGAGCTGGACGACCCCCCCCAACACCCACTGCGCATGCGCGGGCGCCCTGGGCGGGCCCCCACCCCACTGCGCATGCGCGGGAGAGCTGGACGGCCCCCCCCACCCCCACTGCGCATGCGCGGTGCGCCTGCCGGCCCCCCCCCCACCCCCACTGCGCATGCGCCGTTACGCTGGGCCCCCCCCCCACCCCCACTGCGCATGCGCCGGCAGGCTGTTGCCCCCCCCCCCCCACCCCCCACTGCGCATGCGCGGGCGCGCTGGCCCCCCCCCACCCACTGCGCATGCGCGGGCGCTCTGGGCCCCCCCCCCACCCCCCACTGCGCATGCGCGGGCGCGCTGGCCCCCCCCCCCCCTCCCCACTGCGCATGCGCGGGTGCTCTGGGCCCCCCCCCCCCACCCCCACTGCACATGCCCGGGCGCGCTGGGCCCGTCCCTGTGCTGGCACTGCTGGGGCACCTGCAGTGCTGGCAGCACCTCTGGGACAAGAGGGACACGGAGGGGCTGGAGCGAGTCCAGGCAAGGGAACGGAGCTGGCAAGGGGCTGGAGAGTTTCCTGAGAGAGCTGGGAAAGGGGCACAGCCTGCAGCAAAGGAGGCTCAGGCGGGACCTTGTGGCTCTGCACAAGCCCCTGACAGGAGGGGGCAGCCGGGGGGGGTCGGGCTCTGCTCCCAGGGAACAGGGACAGGAGGAGAGGGAACGGCCTCAGGCTGGGCCAGGGGAGGCTCAGGGTGGATATTGGGGAAATTCCTCCATGGAAAGGGCGCTCAGGCCTTGGCACAGCTGCCCAGGGAGGTTTGGAGTGCCCACCCCTGGGAGTGCTCCAACACCTGTGGCTGTGGCATGGCATGGACGTGGTCAGCGGTGGCCGTGCTGGTGCTGGTTGCACTCAGTGATCTCCGAGGTCTTTTCCAACCTTGATTCCGCTCTCAAGGCAGCCCCACGGAGGACCAGAACAAAAGGCACCCCCAAGCTGGGCCCCCCCCCCCCACTGCGCATGCGCGGGCGCGCTGGCCGGGCCCCCACCCCACTGCGCATGCGCGGGAGAGCTGGACGACCCCCCCCAACACCCACTGCGCATGCGCGGGCGCCCTGGGCGGGCCCCCACCCCACTGCGCATGCGCGGGAGAGCTGGACGGCCCCCCCCCCCCCACTGCGCATGCGCGGTGCGCCTGCCGGCCCCCCCCCACCCCCACTGCGCATGCGCCGTTACGCTGGGCCCCCCCCCCACCCCCACTGCGCATGCGCCGGCAGGCTGTTGCCCCCCCCCCCCCACCCCCCACTGCGCATGCGCGGGCGCGCTGGCCGGCCCCCCACTGCGCATGCGCGGGCGCTCTGGGCCCCCCCCCCCCACCCCACTGCACATGCGCGGGAGAGCTGGGCCCCCCCCCCCCCCCCACCTCCCACTGCGCATGCGCGGGCGCGCCTGCAGTCCCCCCCCACCCACTGCGCATGCGCGGGCGCTCTGGGCCCCGCCCACCCCCCACTGCGCATGCGCGGGCGCGCTGGCCCCCCCCCCCCCCCCCCCCTTCCCCACTGCGCATGCGCGGGCGCCCTGGCCGGGCCCCCACCCCACTGCGCATGCGCGGGAGAGCTGGACGGCCCCCCCCCAACCCTACTGCGCATGCGCGGGCGCCTGCCGGCCCCCCACACCCCCACTGCGCATGCGCCGGCACGCTGGGCCCCCCCCCTCCCCACTGCGCATGCGCGGGCGCGCTGGCCAGCCCCCTCCCCCACTGCGCATGCGCGGGCGCTCTGGCCCCCCCCCCCCCCCACCCCCACCTTCCACTGCGAATGCGCGGGCGCGCCTGGCGTCCCCCCCACCCACTGCGCATGCGCGGTGCGCCGGCCGGGGCCCCCCGCCGCCCCCCCACCCACTGCGCATGCGCCGGCAGCCTAGGCCCCCCCCTACCCCTACTGCGCATGCGCGGGCGCCTGCCGGCCCCCCCACCCCCACTGCGCATGCGCGGGCGCGCGGGCCGGGCCCCCACCCGACTGCGCATGCGCGGGAGAGCTGGACGGCCCCCCCACCCCCACTGCGCATGCGCGGTGCGCCTGCCGGCCCCCCCCCCACCCCCACTGCGCATGCGCCGTTACGCTGGGCCCCCCCACCCCCCACTGCGCATGCGCCGGCAGGCTGTTGCCCCCCCCCCCCCCAAACCCCCCACTGCGCATGCGCCGGCCGGCTGGGCCCCCCCCCCCCCCCCCCCCCCCCCCCCACTGCGCATGCGCGGGCGCGCTGGCCCCCCCCAGCCCACTGCGCATGCGCGGGCGCTCTGGGCCCCCCCCCCACCCCACTGCACATGCGCGGGAGAGCTGCCCCCCCCCCCCACCCCCCACTGCGCATGCGCGGGCGCGCCTGCCGTCCCCCCCCCACCCACTGCGCATGCGCTGTGCGCCGGCCGGGGCGCCCCCCCCCCCCCCCCCCACCCACTGCGCATGCGCGGGCGCTCTGGGCCCCCCCCCACCCCCCACTGCGCATGCGCGGGCGCGCTGGCCCCCCCCCTCCCCACTGCGCATGCGCGGGTGCTCTGGGGCCCCCCCCCCCACCCCACTGCACATGCCCGGGCGCGCTGGGCCCGTCCCTGTGCTGGCACTGCTGGGGCACCTGCAGTGCTGGCAGCACCTCTGGGACAAGAGGGACACGGAGGGGCTGGAGCCAGTCCAGGCAAGGGAACGGAGCTGGCAAGGGGCTGGAGAGTTTCCTGAGAGAGCTGGGAAAAGGGGCACAGCCTGCAGCAAAGGAGGCTCAGGCGGGACCTTGTGGCTCTGCACAAGCCCCTGACAGGAGGGGGCAGCCGGGGGGGGTCGGGCTCTGCTCCCAGGGAACAGGGACAGGAGGAGAGGGGACGGCCTCAGGCTGGGCCAGGGGAGGCTCAGGGTGGATATTGGGGAAATTCCTCCATGGAAAGGGCGCTCAGGCCTTGGCACAGCTGCCCAGGGAGGTTTGGAGTGCCCACCCCTGGGAGTGCTCCAACACCTGTGGCTGTGGCATGGCATGGACGTGGTCAGCGGTGGCCGTGCTGGTGCTGGTTGCACTCAGTGATCTCCGAGGTCTTTTCCAACCTTGATTCCGCTCTCAAGGCAGCCCCACGGAGGACCAGAACAAAAGGCACCCCCAGGCCGGGCCCCCACCCCACTGCGCATGCGCGGGCGCCCTGGCCGGGCCCCCACCCCACTGCGCATGCGCGGGAGAGCTGGACGGCCCCCCCACCCCCACTGCGCATGCGCCGTTACGCTGGGCCCCCCCCACCCCCACTGCGCATGCGCCGGCAGGCTGTTGCCCCCCCCCCCCCCCCCCCCTACTGCGCATGCGCGGGCGCGCTGGGCCCGTCCCCCCTACCCACTGCGAATGCGCGGGCGCTCTGGGCCCCCCCCCCCCCCCACCCCCCACTGCGCATGCGCGGGCGCGCCTGCCGTCCCCCCCACCCACTGCGCATGCGCGGTGCGCCGGCCGGGGACCCCCCGCCCCCCCCCCACACACTGCGCATGCGCGGGCGCTCTGGGCCCCCCCCCCCCCCCCCCACCCCCCACTGCGCATGCGCGGGCGCGCCTGCCGTCCCCCCCACCCACTGCGCATGCGCGGTGCGCCGGCCGGGGCCCCCCCCGCCCCCCCCCACCCACTGCGCATGCGCGGGCGCTCTGGGCCCCCCCACCCCCCACTGCGCATGCGCGGGCGCGCTGGCCCCCCCCCCCCCCCCCCTCCCCACTGCGCATGAGCGGGCGCTCTGGGCCCCCCCCCCCCCACCCCACTGCACATGCCCGGGCGCGCTGGGCCCGTCCCTGTGCTGGCACTGCTGGGGCACCTGCAGTGCTGGCAGCACCTCTGGGACAAGAGGGACACGGAGGGGCTGGAGCCAGTCCAGGCAAGGGAACGGAGCTGGCAAGGGGCTGGAGAGTTCCTGAGAGAGCTGGGAAAGAGGCACAGCCTGCAGCAAAGGAGGCTCAGGCGGGACCTTGTGGCTCTGCACAAGCCCCTGACAGGAGGGGGCAGCCGGGGGGGTCGGGCTCTGCTCCCAGGGAACAGGGACAGGAGGAGAGGGAACGGCCTCAGGCTGGGCCAGGGGAGGCTCAGGGTGGATATTGGGGAAATTCCTCCATGGAAAGGGCGCTCAGGCCTTGGCACAGCTGCCCAGGGAGGTTTGGAGTGCCCACCCCTGGGAGTGCTCCAACACCTGTGGCTGTGGCATGGCATGGACGTGGTCAGCGGTGGCCGTGCTGGTGCTGGTTGCACTCAGTGATCTCCGAGGTCTTTTCCAACCTTGATTCCGCTCTCAAGGCAGCCCCACGGAGGACCAGAACAAAAGGCACACCCAGGCTGGGCCCCCCATCCCACTGCGCATGCACGGGCGCCCTGGCCGGGCCCCCCACCCCACTGCGCATGCGCGGGAGAGCTGGACGGCCCCCCCCCACCCCTACTGCGCATGCGCGGGCGCCTGCCGGCCCCCCACCCCCACTGCGCATGCGCGGGCGCGCGGCCCGGGCCCCCACCCCACTGCGCATGCGCGGGAGAGCTGGACGGCCCCCCCACCCCCACTGCGCATGCGCCGGCACGCTGGGCCCCCCCCCTCCCCACTGCGCATGCGCGGCGCGCTGGCCAGCCCCCTTCACCCCCACTGCGCATGCGCGGGCGCTCTGGCCCCCCCCCCCCCCCCCCCACCTCCCACTGCGCATGCGCGGTGCGCCGGCCGGGGCCCCCCGCCGCCCCCCCCACCCACTGCGCATGCGCCGGCAGCCTAGGCCCCCCCCTACCCCTACTGCGCATGCGCGGGCGCCTGCCGGCCCCCCCACCCCCACTGCGCATGCGCCGTTACGCTGGGCCCCCCCCACCCCCACTGCGCATGCGCCGGCAGGCTGTTGCCCCCCCCCCCCCCACACCCCCCACTGCGCATGCGCCGGCCGGCTGGGCCCCCCCCCCCCACCCCCCACTGCGCATGCGCGGGCGCGCTGGCCCCCCCAGCCCACTGCGCATGCGCGGGCGCTCTGGGCCCCCCCCCCACCCCACTGCACATGCGCGGGAGAGCTGCCCCCCCCCCCCCCCCAACCCCCCACTGCGCATGCGCGGGCGCGCCTGCCGTCCCCCCCCCACCCACTGCGCATGCGCGGTGCGCCGGCCGGGGCGCCCCCCCCCCCCCCCCCCCCCACCCACTGCGCATGCGCGGGCGCTCTGGGCCCCCCCCCCCCCACCCACTGCGCATGCGCGGTGCGCCGGCCGGGCCCCCCCCCCCCCCCCCGCCCCTCCCACCCACTGCGCATGCGCGGGCGCTCTGGGCCCCCCCCCCCACCCCCCACTGCGCATGCGCGGGCGCGCTGGCCCCCCCCCCTCCCCACTGCGCATGCGCGGGTGCTCTGGGCCCCCCCCCCACCCCACTGCACATGCCCGGGCGCGCTGGGCCCGTCCCTGTGCTGGCACTGCTGGGGCACCTGCAGTGCTGGCAGCACCTCTGGGACAAGAGGGACACGGAGGGGCTGGAGCCAGTCCAGGCAAGGGAACGGAGCTGGCAAGGGGCTGGAGAGTTCCTGAGAGAGCTGGGAAAGGGGCACAGCCTGCAGCAAAGGAGGCTCAGGCGGGACCTTGTGGCTCTGCACAAGCCCCTGACAGGAGGGGGCAGCCGGGGGGGTCGGGCTCTGCTCCCAGGGAACAGGGACAGGAGGAGAGGGAACGGCCTCAGGCTGGGCCAGGGGAGGCTCAGGGTGGATATTGGGGGAAATTCCTCCATGGAAAGGGCGCTCAGGCCTTGGCACAGCTGCCCAGGGAGGTTTGGAGTGCCCACCCCTGGGAGTGCTCCAACACCTGTGGCTGTGGCATGGCATGGACGTGGTCAGCGGTGGCCGTGCTGGTGCTGGTTGCACTCAGTGATCTCCGAGGTCTTTTCCAACCTTGATTCCGCTCTCAAGGCAGCCCCACGGAGGACCAGAACAAAAGGCACCCCCAAGCTGGGCCCCCCCCCCCACTGCGCATGCGCGGGCGCGCTGGCCGGGCC